>NC_038243.2:19578393-19718259 GCF_000004515.6 Glycine max
CCAGAAATAATTGCAAAAGAGCCCCTTTTTGGTAAATAATTTGTAAAAGTGCCTCTTTTTGATGTTTTTCCCTCTCACGTAACGTTACTTTAGAATGTGTGCTTGTCCATTCAAATGGTAAACTAAATACAATAGTTGTTTTACCTCAAAAATCTTACTCTTGAGATTCATAAATCTTACTTTACTTTATTGCTAATGCGATGCTATCTTTCATTATCCCATGATATTATCTTAATTCAAGGATTATGTCCAAATATTGACTTTGTCAACTGTAGCAGAGTCGAACAGTTCCCAGATTGCCCAAGTACTTTTCGGTTATGTGGTTGCCCAAGGGTTCTAGGCCCCTATAAGCCACAATCCTTTTTTAATACATAATGATTGGAAAAAAAATAGAAACAGACTAAAATAAGTAATACTTTTATAGAATAAAAAATTAAGAAAATTATGTTATAAGGGGAGAGACTAGCTATGTAAATAGATACAAAGTGGAAGCACAGTTGCCGAGACACATTACGATTTGCCTGCTTGCACAAGCCAAAGGTACCCGCTACCTCGAATTGGCCCCATCTGTTCTCGGTTGTTTTTTCTTTGTTTTCCTTCACTCTTTTCAGGGTTTACCACTTTACCTCATGTGTAAAACAGAAAAAAAGAAAGTTATCTTCGTTATTTGTGGGCAGCGCAAATCGCTTTTGATCACAAAATTACAACTGATGAACGGTTATTTAATGCACATATGAGAACAGTGGTAATATGGTATTAAATTTAATGTGGGTTTGGACTGTTTCATACACCATCATGCCATTTGCACAGGAATTTCCATCATTCCCTCTGTTTAACATCAGAGTCTGACAATCAGAGAAGATAGTAGAAAAGAAAATCTTGACAAGCTGTTCCATCTCTCCATTCTTTTTGCCTTGTTGCCCCACAACTCTGCAGTTTCTGCCATTCCTATCAGCAATTCATTCTGATAAGCTAGCTAGCTGCGTGCGTGTTTGCTGCTTTCTTCTCTAGCAAATGGTCAACTGCCTTGAGATATATAGATACACGCCAAGACCTAGGTATATAAACTTGGATGAATTTTCAACGTTATATTTTTTCTCTTATGAAAATGTTTAAAATTTATTTTAATATATTTTTCATTTTCATAAAATTAAAATATTTTATTTTTTTAACTTAAAATAAAGTTCAAACATCTAAACCTATATTATTTTTTTTATATCAATTATATATACAATTGATATAAAAAATTATATTTTACATTAGATATATGCATATCAATATAAGAAATCATTATTATAAGTTTAATTTTTTTTAAACTTATATTCGAAAAAAAGATGATACATTTTAATTTTATAAAAATAAAAAATATAATGAAAATTTTATTGAGGTGAATTTTGAAATTTTTATACTTATAAAAGTGAAAAATATATTTTAAGCAATTGTCAGTGATAATAAAAAATAAACTTAGAATGAATTAAATTGAATCCTTAAGATGTTTTGTTTAGAAAAAGAATCATATTATAGTTTCACAAAAAAGTATAGTTGAATTTAAATTTAATGAGCCTTATATATATAAAATGATAATAAATAATCTTATTAATTATGATTATTTTTTAACATGGTTTATTTACATCGTCATGTACTGATCATGTTAATGAAAAATTTAAAAGAAACTAAATATCTTAAGTCATGAAGTATGTTTGAGTAGGGAGCTCTATTTTATAACTAAAATATTATTTTATATATATATATATATATAAGGTACGGCCCCCTCATTCAATATATAGCAATATAGGCACTACTAAGATATATATGTAACTATACTGTGAACATCTTTAATATTAGTACTATGATACATTTGTGGTGTAAGAAGTTCCGAAGTAAAAAGAGAAAGAAAAAGTAAAGAATGTTTTTTTTTTTGGTAGGAAAAAAAAGAGTAAAGAATGTTGACTGTGATAGAAGTAAGAAACAATCATTCTCTTTTAGTTTAAAAGTTTAGAGTTTATGGTTTAAAAATAAATTAGTCAAAGGATAATAATTTTTCATTAATTAGTAAATGAAATAATTTTTAATGAATAATGATATAAGTGAAAATGACTGTGTTACTGATGATCAGTGGTTATTGGATAAAATGATTTTTAGTAACTTATTTGTTATTATCCTTTATTCTAGAACTATATGCTCCTATAATAATAAAAGAAAATTTGTACTTAATTTGTGAAGTTTTTAAAATTTATGTTTGTGTCTGCTTTTATATATGTTATATAAATTGTGTATTTTGTGATTGATTTATTTATATTTAATTTGCATTGGAATTAAAGAATGTGAGTTGAAAATTTGATTCATACTCTTGCTAATAATGTAGATTTTTTTTATTTATGTTAAGGTTAATGTTAGTTGGTTGAAATAATTTTTAATTTATTGGATTAGTTTAATATATTGATAATTTTCATTATTTTCTTATTATTTTGTGTTTTGAGTTACATAAATATTTAAATATTAATTTAGAAGTGATATTTTTAAAAGGTAAAGTGATCAAGCATAAAAGAATAAATACATTTTTCAAGAGAAAATCAGTTGTTAATTTCAACACCTTTACCTCATTATATGTATAATTTTGAATTTTGAGTATATAAATATGGGTTATTACTTTTTACCCCCCTTAAAATATTTAGTCAACCTACGCCACCGAACGTACTCTAATGTTTATATATCAAACACTTCTAAAATAGTATACATAAATTTTAGCTTTTAAATATGTTGGAAAGATATTGCAAAGTGAAACAAATTTAATTAATTAGAAAGCACGAGGTAATTGAATTAAATAAAAACATGTTTGCATAAAAAATATATACTCACGATCCCTTATATTTTGTTGTAAATACACGTACGTACTCTCCATGATTTTATAATTTATATCAGTGTTAAGTGTTATTTTCGCTCTAACTATCTTCATTTATATATTTGGAACTGACATTAAATCAATCTTGATCTCTTTATCACTGAAATTTAATATGAGAAATAATCGCAATAGTTATTGTAATTGTTTCAGACACTAGTATGAATAATTCGAATTAACTTGTATCTCCAACTTAATTACAACTAGAAACTAATTGCTTAGAAATTGTAAAGCAAGTTGTTTTTTTTCAATGATTTTTTTTAAGATACCTAAAATGTCTAATCTCTGTTACACTATAAGAATGTTCATTATTATACTAAAATCCCACAGTAATAGCTAAAACCCACTACAAACAGACTACTTATAGTGGGCTTAGAGTCCATCTGTAAAAATTTTATCGGTAAATTCTATCGACAGTCCTGAAGAAGTCGTCTATAATACAATAAGCTAATCTCACTGTAATTCGAGGGTAATACAGTGGGTTTAGTCGTCGATAATTTGATCGTAAAAAATTCATAGGATGTAGCTGTTAATAAGTGATGAGTAAAAATGAACTTGGACTAGCATGTATAACGAATTATTGTGGGCTAAGCTGTCGGCAATAGAGTGAGTTTTCTCCACTATAAGAAACCCCTTTGAAAACGGATGGCTTAACCCATTGTAATTATTTATTTTTTATAAAAAAATTATTTATTAAATTACCAGTGCCCGAAAATATTAATTAATTTCAAACACATAATTTAAAAAACAGTAACTATTTATACATACAATAAATTCACAATACAAATTATTTCACTTTCATAACTTAAATAATTCAAATCATAATGCATATAACCATGAGTCAAACAACAAATAGCAGTGAAAACATGACATAAAACTTCATAAAAGAACTGATGGAAGCTTGCTTGAAAAACTTCTATGGAGGTTGAATTTTTGAACTTCAATAAGGTCCTTCAATGCTGATTTTTAGTCATGGAATTGCAGCGGAAGATAAAAGAGAAGAGATGAGAGGTTCATTAGAGAATAAGCCATGGAAGGAAAAGTTTCACCACCAAGAGATTGTCTTGGATAAGAAGCTTAGAGAGGAAGCTTTAATGGAGGAAGAGAATGAGAGAGAGAGTGACGTGGAAATTGAAGGAGAATAGGGAGAGAAGTTGAACTTTGAAGTATGTCTCACAAGTTTCTCATTCATCAAAGTTGTGACAAGTGTTACACATGTTTCTATTTATAGCCTAGGTCACTAACTAAATGAAGTTCACTTTGTGAATTTCATTTTCATTTCATGTGAATCTAAAAGAAATATTCCAAGAATATGTCAAAGACATCTTAGAATATTCCTTTTAAATGCCACAAGCATGGAAAGTGTGACTCTAGCACATGAGAAGCTTCCTTGAGAAGCAAGGAAGGTAGCTTCCTTGAGAAGCTAGAGGTTAACTACTCAAACCCCTTCAATAGCTAAGCTCACTCTCATGCCAAAAATGGGCTTGACTTCTTGGGTAAGGAGGTGGCTGACATTCACCTGGCTTGGGGGGTTCCAAGCCTTGATGAATCTTAGCTACACACACCCCTCAAATAGCCAAGCTCACCCCATGCCAAAATATATGAAAATACAAAAAAGTCCCTACTACAAAAACTACTCAAAATGCCCTAAAATACAAGGTTAAAACCTTATACTACTAAGGTACCGTTAACTTGTAGGGTAGGGTGTCCTTAATTTTTAGGGTACCCTACAAACCTAAAATGATCAAAATACAAGGCCCAAAAGAAGGAAACATATTCTAATATTTACAAAGAAAAGTAAACCCAACCTTATTCCATGGGCTCAGAAATCTACCCTGAGATTCATGAGAACCCTAAGGCCTTCTTCAATAGCTTTAGCCCAATCCTCTTGGAGCCTCTCGCTCATGACTCTAGTGACTGGTCCCTTCCTAGGGAGGATTGCATCATCCCTTCCCCCTTGAAGAGGATTTAACCTCAAATCTCTTGGTTCCTTCTCCTCAGTATCAACTCCACCTACAAAAGGAATTAAATAAAAAATGTTAAAAGTGGTGCTGACTTCATACTTTTCTGGGAGGTGCAACCTATACGCATTGTTATTGATCCTCTCCAAGACCTGAAAAGGTCCATCACCTCTAGGACTAAGCTTGGATTTCCTCTTAGTAAGGAATCTATCCTTCCTAAGATGGAGCCAAACCTAATCCCCTTCATTAAGAACTAGCTCCTTTCTTCCTCTATTGCATTTAGTAGCATACACCTTTGTTTGGTTCTCTATTTGGTTCATGACCTTCTCATGCAACTTCTTCACAAAGTCTGACCTAGATTCCCCTTTTTTATGTATAAAAGAAGTGTCAAGTGGGAGGGGAATTAGGTCTAAGGGTGTTAGAGGATTGAACCCATAGATAATCTCAAAAGGGGATTGCTTGGTGGTTCTATGAACCCCCCTTGTTGTAGGCAAATTCTACATGAGAAAGATACTCATCCCCAAGACTTATGGTTGCCTTTTAGAAGAGCCCTAAAAAGGATGGATAGAGACCTATTCACTACCTCTGTTTGCCCATCAGTTTGTGGATGGCAAGTGGTAGAGAAAAGAAGCTTAGTTCCCAGCTTAGCACATAAGGTTTTCCAGAAGTGGCTAAGGAACTTAGGATCTCTATCTGGCACAATGGTCCTAGAAAAACCATAGAGTCTCACTACTTCCTTGAAGAAGAGTTTTGAGATGTGAGAAGCATCATCTACCTTGTGGCATGGTATAAAGTATGCCATCTTGCTAAACATATCCACCACCACAAAGATAGAGTCTATACCTCTTTGGGTTCTAGGAAGCCCAAGGACAAAGTGCATACTAATGTCTACCCAGGGTGCAGATGGGATGGGTAAGGGTGTGTATAGCCATGAGGCATCACCCTAGACTTGGCTTATAAACAAGCCACACACCTAGTGCAATGCTTATGGACTTCTTTCTTCATATAGGACCAAAAGAATTTTTCTTTGAGTAAGACAAGGGTCTTGTCTATCCCAAAGTGGCCCATGAGCCCACCCTCATGGCTCTCTTTCACAAGTAATTTCCGGATGGATCCTTGGGGTATGCAAAGCTTTCCCTCTTTGAACAAATACCCCTCAGCCAAATAGAATCCATCTTGGGCCTTTTGCCCACAACTCTCATAAATGGGAGAGAAATGTTCATCTGAAGCATACAATTCCCTAATGTTGTCAAATCCTAAAATTTGAGCTCCTAGGGAGAAAAACAATGTGTGCCTCCTAGAGAGGGCATCAGCTATCACATTTGTTTTTCCCTTTTTGTATTTGATAACATATGGAAATTTCTTTAGGTACTCTACCCATTTTGCATGCCTTTTGTTTAACTTGCTTTGCCCTGTGATGTACTTAAGTGATTCATGATCACTATGAATGACAAATTCCTTGGAAACAAGGTAATGCTCCCAGGTTTGGAGGGCTCTTTAGAAGGCATAAAGCTCTTTATCATAGGTGGGGTGGTTGAGGGTGGCACCATGAAGTTTTTCACTAAAATAAGCAATAGGGTTCCCACCTTGCAACAATACAGTTCCCACACCGATTCCAGAGGCATCACATTCTAGTTCAAATGTTTTAGAAAAGTTAGGAAGAGCTAGAACAGGTGCCTTGGTGAGCTTTTCGTTGAGCAAAGCAAAGGCTTGCTCTTGTCTTTCACCCTAAGTGAATGTCATATTCTTCTTCACCAGCTCATTAAGAGGTGATGCGAGTGTAGAAAAATTAGGAACAAACTTTCTATAGAAGCTTGCTAACCCATGGAAGCTTCTAATATCTCCTACACTTTTTGGGGTGGGCCATTCTTAGATGGCCCTGATTTTCTCAGGGTCCACTTAGATCCCATTTCTACCAACTACAAATCCTAAGAAAACTATATTATCTACACAATAGGTACACTTCTCTATATTGGCATAGAGAGTGTTTTTCCTAAGAATTGAAAGAACTTGCCTTAGATGTCCTAAGTGATTATCTAGGCTCCTACTGTACACTAAAATATCATCAAAATAAACAACTACAAATCTACCTATGAAATCCATTAAGACATGATGCATAAGCCTCATAAAGGTGCTTGGTGCATTAGTAAACCCAAAAGTCATCACTAGCCATTCATACAAACCAAACTTGGTCTTGAAAGCGGTTTTCCACTCATCACCCTTTTTCATCCTGATTTAGCGATAACCACTTTTAAGATTAATTTTTGAAAAGATATTGGCACCATGCAACTCATCAAGCAAATCATCAAGTCTGGGAATGGGGTGCCTATACTTTACAGTAATGTTGTTGATGGCCATGCAATCTATACAAATTCTCCATTTACTATCCTTTTTGGGCACCAACAACACTGGCACAACACAAGGGCTTAGGCTCTCTTGTAACCAGCCTTTCTCTAACAATTCCTTAACCTGAGACTCTATCTCCTTAGTCTCCTGAGGGTTAGTCCTATAGGCTAGCCTATTAGGAAGGCTTGCTCCTGGGACTAAGTCTATTTTGTGTTCTATTCCCCTAAGAAGAGGTAGCCCAGGGGGTATCTCTTTGGGAAATATATCACCAAATTCATGTAAGAGTTCTTGGACCTTTAGGGGTAAGGTCTCAAATGTAGGAATTGTGGCAGTGCTAAGGGAGGTTTCCCTTGATAGGAGAAGGTAGAAGGATTGTTTAAGAAGGAGTGCTCTTTTGATATCACCTTTTGTTGCAAAATGATTTTCCTTCTTAACAATCTTCTTAGAGGAATCCTTCTCTTTTTCCTTCCCCTTGGCCTTTGAAGACAAGACCTTATTATCCTTCTTTTTCTTTTGTTTTTCTAGTTTTTCTTCCTCATCCTTCTTATATTTCATAGTTAGTTGATCTTTGGCCACCTAGGAAGGCGTTTGAGGATGCAACACAAACTTTGTTCCAAAGTGGGTGAGGGTTATCTCATTAGTTAGGCCATTATAGATGATTTTCCTATCATATTGTCATGGCCTACCTAAGAGAAGGTGTGCCGCCTCCATAGGAACTACATCACAAATCACTTCATCCTTATATGTTCTAATGGAGAAGGACACTTTCACTTGTTGATTGACTATCATCTCCCCTTGCTCATTGAGCCATTGAATTTTGTAAGGCTTTGGATGGGGAATGATAGCAAGGCTTAACTTAGAGACTAATCTTGTGCTGCAACAATTGCAACATGAACTATCTACAATAAGAGAGCATGTGCTATAAAATTTTTTTCACCTTATGTGAAAAATATTCTTTCTTTGAGATTGGGTCAAGTCACAAGATTGGCCTCCTAGAAGCCTTCTAACCATTAAAAGGTCCCCTTCTTCTTGGGTTTAGATTTTTTCACTAGATTCTTCCCCTTTTGCTTCTTCACTTTCACTAGAGGAAGGTGAAGTAGTAGCCTCATCCTAGCTACTATAAATGTCTTGGCCCTTCAAAATCATGGTTTTCTTGGTGGGGCATTGAGAAGCAATGTGTCATCTTCCAAGACATTTAAAGCACTTTATAGAGCTAGTCTTCTCTTGCATACTAGCCTTAGGGGGTTGCTTTTCTATTGTATTCCCCTTATCATCTTTGGGCTTTGAAGGTGTAGCCCCTAAGATGCCTTGACCTTGGTCTTTCTTTGTATAAGAGTGAGAGCTATAAGATTTTGAAGTAGGCTTCCTTTTAAGTTATTGTTCTACCCTTATGCAAAGTTGGACTAGGTCATCTAGGTCCCTATATGGAAGGAGCTCAACCTTACCCCCCACTTCCATATTAAGCCCACTAAGAAACCTAGCAATACTTGTTCTTTCCTGTTCCCTAAGCCCAAATCTCAAAAGGAGTAGTTCCATTTGTTGCCTATACTCTTCAGCACTCATACTCCCTTGTTTAAGCCTTTGGAGCTTGTCCATAACTCCCTTTTATAGTAGGAGGGGGGATGTGCCTCTTCCTAAGGGAAATTTTCAAGTCATTCCAATACTCCACTGGAGGATCCCCATGAATCCTTCTTTCCCTAACAAGGGAAGTCCACCAATAGAGGGCATACCCTTGGAAGCTAAGGGTAGCCAAAGGAACCTTCCTTTCCTTACTTATATGATGACAAGCAAAGGGTTGCTCAATCTTCATTTCCCAATCTAAATAAGCCCCTACATTGTCATTCCCATGGAAGTATGGGAGGTTAATGCTAGCCTCTTGAGGTTTTCTTTCCTTTTCTCTCCTATAGGAGTGAGGTCTAGGATGTGACCTATGCCTTCCTCTATAATAGTCACTAAGTTCTTCACTCGGACTTTTGCAGGAGTCATGACTACTATAGGAGGCATGTTTTTCTTTCTTAACTCTTTTAATATTTTCCTTCTTTCTTCTTCCTTTATTTGTTCTCTCTTATCTTGATTTATTTCTACCCTCTCTTTTCATTTTTCTTTTCTTTCTAGTTTTTCTTTCTATAACTTGAGTGAACTCAACTCATCTAATATTCTAGATAGAGGGTCCTTATGACTAGTACCTTCACCATTAACACTAGATGAATGATGACTCATGTTGGTTTCTAAGAGTTGATTCTTTCTTGTTGGGGGTTTGTAAAAGGTAAAAGCTAGGGTTCAAAAGTACTCAAGATAAACGTGATAAGCAAGAAGAAAATATTATACAATAACAGGATAAATTAGGCATGACTAGTAAAGAAAATAAGCTATGAAAGTAAGCAAGAAATTAAAGTGCAAGAAATATAAACAAGGTGGATCCTAAGAGTGTTCGAATGACCACATTTAAGGTTCCCAACAAAACACTTACTATCCTAAGGGAAAATTGCCTAAAATTATTACACACAAATGGAAGTAGGGTAACCTATTAGAGGCTCCCAACACACTTCCAATGAAAGGTCTTTTTATTACAAAATTTAAAAAGCAATGAAGGCAAACGTACAAATGTCCAATTACAAAATTACAGAAAAGTCCTCAATTTTGGTGGTTGTTCTCTCTTTGGTGTTTCACTCAATTTGGAATGCTTCTTAGTCCAATAGCTCTTAAGGTGGTTGGCCCGTTGCTTCTTGACTCAAATTCTTCAATTGATGGCACCAATCCTCCTTTCCAATTCCCTATATGACAACTCACAAACAAGGAAACAAAGAGACAAGCAATACCCAAAAACCAAAAAATGAAATGAAAGCTAAACCAAAAGAATTTTAACAAGAAAACTTTTCAAGGATTATTCAACAATTAAAGCAATGAAAAACACATAAAAACAAGCTAGGACTCAAAGAGAAACCTAGAATGACTCTATAGTAGAGTAAAAAAACTATAAAAAAAAAGACTCAAGAAACCTCTAGTTTTGACACTTGTTTTCTTGTCAACTTGTATAATTTTTCTTATTTTTTCCTTTTATCCAAATCACTTGGATAAAAAGTTGAGAGAGGAAGCTTCAATGGAGGAAGAAAATGAGAGAGAGAGAGGTGTGGAAATTGAAGGAGAATAGAGAGAGAAGATGAACTTTGAAGTGTGTCTCACAAGTTTCTTATTCATCAAAGTTGTGACAAGTGTTACACATGTTTCTATTTATAGCCTAAGTCACTAACTAAGTGAAATTCACTTTTGTGAATTTCATTTTCATTTCATGTGAATCTAAAAGGAATATTCCAAGAATATGCCAAAAACATCTTAGCATATTCCCTTTAGATGCCACAAGCTTGTAAGGTGTGACTCTAGCACATCAGAAGCTTCCTTGAGAAGCTAGAGGTTAGTTACTCACACCCCTCCAATAGCTAAGCTTACTCCCATGCCAAAAATGGGCTTGGCTTCTTGGGTAAGGAGGTGGCTAACATTCATGTGGCTTGGGGAGTCCCAAGCCCTAATGAATCTTAGCTACACACACCTACAATAGCCAAGCTCACCCGCATGCCAAAATACATGAAAATACAAAAAAGTCCATATTACAAAGACTACTCAAAATGTCCTGAAATGCAAGGCTAAAAGCCCATACTACTAGGATACCCTTAACTTGTAGGGTAGGGTGTCCTTAATTTGTAGGGTATCCTACAAACCTAAAATGACCAAAATATAAGACCCAAAAGAAGGAAAACCTATTCTAATATTTACAAAGAAAATTGGACCTAACCTTGGTCCAAGAGCTCAAAAATCTACTTTGAGGTTCATAAGAACCCTAGGACCTTCTTTAGCAGCTCTAGTCCAATCTTCTTGGAACTTCTTGCTTATGGCTCTGGTGACTGGTCCCTTCCTAGGGAGGATTGCATCAAGAACTACTAAGTCATATTACAAATCCATAAGCTTTGAAGCTGATTCCAAAGAGGTTTGGGTGATGCCATTTCATGACTTCTACATCCCAAGTTTCATATATCAACATGAAGACTATGGCCATTTGTATTCATGACAACCTAAAAAGGCAAGCATCATGATACATTACACCGATTCAGTCATGGCGTGATAAGCAAAAAATCTAGAAAAAATATTTACCGATAACGTATTTTGTTAGTAACAACTAGCAAATAACCTGAACCCTTCGGCTAGAGTATCAAATGAGAAAGAATTTCTTCAAAGCAATATGAAAATTATAATCATAAATATTTTTATCAAAAGGTCCAATGCAAAACTAAGTTTTAAGAACATATCAAAATTCAATACTTGCTTTTACCTCTCCTTTTTTCTCTCAGCCTGCACAAGAATATGTTTAGTAGGAAATCAGGGGTTATACATCCATAATAAACTCTAAAGCTTGGAAAGGCAGAGAGGAAACAAGGAAAGAAATTTACAAAAGTAGAAATTGTATCACATGCTACACTCAAACCCTTACATCACCTGTTTTGGGAACATTTAGTCTAAATAGCACAGACCCAATTCTATGTGAAATTCAAATTAGCATCATTATACATTTTATATTCTCATCATAAGCATTTCAAGTTTTTAAGTGCTAGATCAACATTTTTTTCTACTGAACAATAGCAGTATACTAGTTGCACAGATGGGGAAAATCGATCAATTAAATTTTAGTTAAGAGTCCTTATGGAATAAAGCCCACGATTTCCAACTATAAAAAATCAATCAAGCATTGAGAACATGTGTACTACTAGATAATATTTAGTTGGTTGAGTACTAGGTGATATTGAAACTAAATAATTACTAACTCCAACTTAATATTGTCCAGAGAAGCTTTGAAAATCTTGAGGATATAAGAAAGGGTGGAGTAACTATTTAAACATTAGTCACACTACACAGTACACACCAAACAGAATATCAAACAAATTATTCTATATAAAAACATTTTCCTAATCAACTTCGAAAATCTGATTAATAAAAGGAAGAACTAAAGTTAATAACCATAGAAAAGATATCATGTATATCATCACTCATATTAAAAATACTACTGAAGTATAAACATATTAAAGTTTACCTATATAATTCAAGGAGCAACACAATTTGCATTCCTGCATCCATGCGCACTAGAACAAGATAAATGCCAAAAGACGTACCCTTTCAAATATTTATAGCAGAAGGGGTCTCAGGTAACTTCCAACAATTCCATGAATTGAAATCCTCTTGCAATGCAATCCATATTCAGCAAGAACAAGACCAAAAAGTAAGGTACATACATTAGACTTGCTATTAATTCTATTAGCAAGGGAGTAAATTATATTAACTATTAGTAAGAGTGTGTGATGGTGACTGAGAGGGAGTGAAATTTTAGGTTTTAGGTTTGTTAATTTTAATTTTAATTAAAAATAAAAACAAATTACAGTGAATTGTATCCACTATAATCTTTATTTCAGTTATAGTGGGTTTTATGTCCTATAACTTTTCTAAATCTACAAATATAATTATTTTAAATCAAGTAGGTACCATAATAAAATACACTGTAGTAATCGATAGTTAAGTCATCTATAATTACAGTGGATTAACCCACTCTACTCACTTTTATTATTATACTGGACCTTAAAGGAGGTAAAGCTCACTATAAGTTTATCGACGGTAATACCCAATATAATGTGTCTATATTATAGACGGATTTGTAGCCCACTATAATAAATTCATTGTAATAGTAAAAATTCTTGTAGTGTTAATATTTAAGGATCTAGTAATCTATTAATATGTTAGATTTTGTCACAATTTCAAGTACTTAACTGTGTTATACATTTTTTATACTTAAATTTTTTGAATTATATATTAAAATAAATAGAAATGGCATAATATTTATTAAACAAATCATCGTGTTAAGAGTACGCTCCCCTGTAGTCTTTGGTTATTGTTGCTAGTTATGCGATTGGGTTTTGAGAGTTGTGTAGGGTTTTGATAACAATCAGAACCCAAGTATCAGGAACACAACAACCACAATAGGAGCCCAAGTTAGCAAGCCCAAAAGGACCACAAGCAAGCTAGCTTACCTTGAGGACTATGTGTGTCCTTCGTGAACGTGGATAGAACCATAATGCCTTTCAGTTTACATAATGTCAAAGTTTGTTAGTAGTAGCATAGTCTGTTAGTAGTTTCACAGTTTGTTAGTGGAATTTAAATTCTGTTAGTGATAATATTTGAGTAGTAAGATGAGACAAAAGCTTATATAAGGATGAAAAGGATTGCAATAAAAGGGAATGAATTTCATAATTCAATTTTAGCATAATAGGAGGCCCTTTGTCTATCCCTTACCTCTGCTCTTATCACCTTGGTCCGACCTACCATGACAGAACATGGGACTCGAAAAACAACCATAGATAGACTTGAAGACGCTTTATCTCGTTTAACCGTCCACCATGAATCCCTCGCGTCCAAACATTTAGACCTCGATTCTAAGGTCGATACCCTTCTCGATTGCCTCAATCACCTACACACCATGCCCACAATCCCACCAACCTTTCCTCACCCACACGCCCTCATGTCAAACTAGAAGTTTCGAGGTTTGACGATAACAACCCCTTGGGACGAATCTTTAAGATCTCCCAATTTTTTTACTACTAGGGGACACCAGAGGAGTAGCGCATTACCGTTGTATCGTTCTACATGGACGTACCGTAACATATTCATCACCTCCTGGCCAGGCTTCTTGTAAGCCTTGGAGTCGCATTTTGCTCTGACGTATTACAATGATCCTAAGGGCACACTATTCAAGCTATCTCAATGAGGCTCTGTCAACGACTATTTGAACGAGTTCAAGCATTTGGCTAACCAGATAATAGGGCTGCCACCCCCATTTCTCCTTAGCTACTTCCTTTTTGGACTATCCATGAAAATTTGCCAAGAAGTCCTTGCCCTACAACCCATATCCTTACCACAGGCCACTACCCTCGCCAAATTACAGGAGGATAAACTCCACGATCATTACCGAAGCCATAAGGTCACCCCTCCCTACAATCACCACCAACCTATATCATTAGCCCCACCTCCTTCTCCTAATTCTCGACAATCCTTTGTTCATCGAACTCTCGAGGAAATGGTCCTTCGTCGTGAAAAAGGCCTTTGCTATAATTGTGATGAAAAATGGAGTTCCTCCCACAAATGCCGAGGCCGTATTCTTCTCCTCATCATCGAGTCCAATGAGGCAGTAATTGATACAAAAGAAGATATAGACTTTTCCTTAGCCTAAATGTCCTTTCGGGTTTAACCGCACCAACCACATTTCATGTTTATGGGTTTATTCACCAGACGCACCTCATTGTTCTTATCGATAGTGGCAGCACCCATAGTTTTATCTAGCCTCGGGTAGCCAAGTTTCTGACCTTATCCATGGACGACACATCACTGTTACGGGTCATGGTTGGCAACGAATCTATCCTGGAACACAAACAGTGTTGTGCCAACATTCCCTTACTTTTACAGGGTCATTCGTTCATAGTGGCACTCCATGTCTTAGCCACTAGCGGAGCTGACGTGGTATTGGGTGTTGATTGGTTAAAAACACTAGGCCTAATGGTTACTGATTAACCACACTTTCTATGAAGTTTCATCAATTGGGCCATCCTATAGAAATTTTTTATTTTCCAACTGGGCCTATCATTGCCTCTGCCAAGTAGTTTAAATGAATGCTCCAAAACGGGTCCACATCTTCTTTGTTCCATCTGGACCTATAACCCGCCACCTACCCACATCAGTGCCCTGAACCGCCCCACCCCATACCTAAATCCAAGCTATAATTACCAAATTTGCCCCCATCTTCCTCACTCCAACATCCCTTCCCCCACCTCGTGACCTTGTTCATCATATATCTCTTCAGCCTTCCACCAGCCCCATAAATGTCCGCTCCTACGGACACCCTTACTTCCAAAAATTTGAAATCGAGAAGCAGGTTTCGAATTACTTCGGTCCGACATGATCTGTATTAGCCACAACCCTTTTTCCTCCTTAGTGCTCATGGTGAAGAAGAATGATGGTTGTTGGTGAATGTGTGTGGATTACCATGCTTTGAGTTTCATCATGGTACGTGATCATTTTCCCATGTCAACAATATATGAAATACTAGACAATCTTGGCCAAGCTTCTTGGTTCACCATGTTGGACCTCTGTTAAGGATTTCACCAAATTCTGATGCGGAGGAGGATATTGCCAAAACGACATTTCAGACTCACCACAGTCACTATGAGTACTGTGTCATGCCTTTCAGGTTGTGCAATGACCCATCTACTTTTGAAGCCACCATGAATGCAACCCTTTGACCATTTTTACATAGGTTCGTCACTATTTTCTTCGACGATATTCTTGTCTATAGCTCATCTCTATCGGCACATCTCATTCACTTGGAATAGGTGCTCACCACATTGTTACAGAGCAAGTTTTATCTCAAAGGTTCGAAGTGCCTATTTGCCTAACGACAATTAGAATATTTGGGCCATGTTATTTATGGCAATGGCGTTGAACCAGAACCGTCCAAGATCATTGCTATGGTGCACTGGTCGATACCTTATTCTAAAAAAAAGAATTGAGGGTATTCTTAGGCCTCACCGGTTACTACTGACACTTTATTAAAGGTTATGCAAGAATTCCTGCCCCCTTTACTGCTCTACTATGCCGGGACAAATTTAAGTGGTCACTGGAGGCCCACCAGGCCTTCAACAATTTGAAACGCGCAATGACCTAGGCCTCAGTTTTGATATCCCCAGATTTCTCATCCCATTTGTTTTGGAGACTGATGCTTCTAGTAGCGCCATAGGCGTCATCTTGATGCAAAAGGGCAGACCCATTGCTTTCTTCAGTAAGCAATTCACCCAAAAACTCCAACGTGCTTCGACATATGTTCGCAAATTGCATGCCATGACTACTACTATCCGTAAATGGCGTCAATACCTCCTCGGACACAAATTCATAATCCTGACAGACTATCAGAGTTGAAAGGAGTTGATGACCCATATCATTTAGATGCCGAAACAACAATACTATTTATCCAAATTATTGGGGGTATGATTACAAAATACAATATAAAAAGCAGATCCTCAAACGTGGTAGCTGATGCCCTTTCTCGAGTATGCGAGACACCTGAGGCACAATATTTCATACTTTCTACACCACAATTTGTGTTCGTGGATTAGCTTCAGGTCACCCTGTAGGTGAGTTTTGTTTTTCAGGAAAAGCTTCAGTTAATCTCCTCTAAGCCCACGACGTACCCAAATTTCCAATTGAATAATGGTATGATAATGCATAAGGGTAGTATCTGGCTTAATGTCGATAACTCTTTTATTCCTGTTTTGGTAATGGAATTCCATGCCACACCTATGGACGGACACCTTGGCGTGACCAAGACCATTCATCGACTCCAGGCAAATTTTACTTGGGATCATCTTCAGCATGATGTTAAATCATTTATCAAGAATTATCAGACTTGCCATCAAATCAAACATGTCACTCGCAAGCCGGTTGGGTTATTACAATAACTACCAATCCCAAGTGGTATCTGGGAGGAATTATCACTAGATTTCATTAAGAATCTCCCAAGTTCTTAGGGTTACACTGTCATTCTAGTCATGGTCGATCGATTTTCTAAAGGCATGCATTTCGATGCTCTTTCTTCACATTTCACAGCTTTTAAAGTGGTTGCTCTATTCCTCGATACGATCTATAAACTCCATTGATTTCCTAGGAGCTTAGTTTCCGACTGTGACCCAATATTTGTGGGCCAATTTTGGAGGGAACTATTCAAATTAAGTGGTACATCCCTTACCGCCAAATCTCTGCATCGGGCGCTGCACACCACAAGTTAAGCAAAGGTTTCTTTGGACCATTTGAACTCCTTGAACACATTGGAAAGGTTGCATATCGTGTTCGCTTGCCAGAGAATTCAAAAATCCATCCGATCTTTCAGTGTTCCTTGCTCCGATTGTACCATGACCGTCTCCTACCAAGCTCCACGCCGCTTCCGCCCTTGGCATATAATCATCATCCTATTATGGAACCACTTGCTATTTTGGCTCATAGGATGTACACCATAACCACACCTCCAACACTGATGGGTCCTAGTGTAATGGCAGGGATTGCCGCCAGAAGAGACTTCATGGAAAAAATGGCAGACAACGTCTGATAAGTTTCACCTTGAGGACAAGGTGAGTTTTTGAAGGGGTGATATTGATAGCAACCAGAACCCAAGTATCAAGAATGCATCAACCACACCAGGAGCCCAACTTAGTAGGCTCAAAAGGACAACAAGCAAGCTAGCTTACCATGAGGACTATGCGTGTCCTTCGTGAATGTGGATAGAACCATAGTGCCTTTCAGTTTACATAAAGCCAAAGTTTGTTAGTAGTGACACAGTTTGTTTGTGGAAGTTGAATTCTGTTAGTGATAATATGTGAGTAGTAAGATTAGACAGAAGCTTATATAAGGATAAAAAGGATTGCAATAAAAGGGAATGAGTTTCAGGATTCAGTTTTAGCATAATAGGAGGTACCTTGTCCTTGAACTCACGGTCATTGCATGGTCTTGGTCCATGTGTAATATGATCTCATAGATGATTTGACATGTGTTTGACTGGGTTGTTTGAAGGAAAGTGTTTGAAAGAGTTAGGATCGATGTGTTACGGATTGTTATGGGTCTCGGATTGTTATGGGTCTCGGATGATGCAAATAGGAAAAAGAGAGATTTTGTGGAAAGCTCTAGAGAAGAAAGGGGTTAGGGTTGCGTATATTCGAGCTATCCAAGATATGTATGATATGGTATCGACTAGTGTTAGGACACAGGGTGGAGAGTCAGACGATTTTCCCATCACAATTGGTTTGCATCAAGGGTCAACCCTTAGCCCCTACCTTTTTACCTTAATTCTGGATGTCCTCACGGAACAAATCCAAGAGATAGCGCTGAGATGCATGCTTTTTGCAGATGACATAGTCCTCCTTGGAGAGTCGAGGGAGGAGTTGAATGAGAGGTTGGAAACTTGGAGACGAGCTCTAGAAACACATGGCTTTCACCTAAGCAGAAGCAAATCGGAGTATATGGAATGTAAGTTCAACAAAAGTAGGAGGGTATCTAACTCAGAGGTGAAAATAGGAGACCATATTATCCCTCAAGTCACACGGTTTAAATATCTTGGGTCTGTAATACAGGATGATGGAGAAATTGAAGGGGATGTGAATCATCGCATTCAAGCAGGATGGATGAAATGGAGAAAAGCATCGGGGGTGTTATGTGATGCAAAGGTACCGATCAAGCTAAAGGGAAAGTTTTATCGGACTGCGGTAAGACCGACGATTTTGTACGGAACAGAATGTTGGGCGGTCAAGAGCCAACATGAGACTAAAGTAGGTGTAGCGGAGATGAGGATGTTGCGGTGGATGTGTGGTAAGACTCGACATGATAAAATTAGAAACGGAGCTATTAGAGAGAGGGTTGGAGTAGCGCCTATTGTAGAGAAGATGGTGGAAAATAGACTTAGGTGGTTTGGGCATGTAGAGAGAAGACCGGTAGACTCTGTAGTGAGGAGAGTAGACCAGATGGAGAGAAGGCAAACAATTCGAGGCAGAGGAAGACTCAAAAAGACTATAAGAGAGGTTATCAAGAAGGATCTCGAACTTAATGATTTGGATAGAAGTATGGTATTTGATAGAACATTATGGCGGAAGTTGATCCATGTAGCCGACCCCACCTAGTGGGATAAGGCGTTGTTGTTGTTGTATTAATTACGAAAATGCAAATTTTACAATCAATTAAGTCAAATTGTAGTCACATGCGGAAGGATTCGTTAATTATTTATTTAGTTGACAAAAAGATTCGTTGAGTTGAAGTAGGGTTAAGAAAAATATTTCCTAAAAATATTGTTTTTTAGCCCCCGTTGATAGAGATGAAAGTAAAGAGCTGAAAGTAAAACAACATTGCAAGGAGATGAAAGTAAGCAGTATATGTTGTTCGGCTTGACTGAAATAAAGATGAAAGTTTTCAAAATTAGTTGGGGTTCACTGAATATAGTTTCCCATAAAAAATATGAAGAAAACTGGTGAAATGAACAGTAAAAGTGTAACGTTTTGCGTCGTTCCAAAACAATCCCTCCTTGTATACCTGTGAGCCAATATTTTTCTTATTTTCAAATGATGCGTGCCTTCTCCTTGCAAGCTCTCCTGGCAACGTTTAGCATGTCCTTTGAAGCTCATGTCTGAAGCTTTTTTTTTTTTTATCAGTAATGTCTAAATGTCTCTACAAACATATAAAGACACATAATTTCTTATGCCTAATATGTCTTCTGTTTTTTTTCTCTTAAAAAACACTGTCACAGGCATATAATTGATTATTGCTATCCATTATGCCATGGATTATATGCTTATTAATTAAAAAAAAGTTTCCCTAGAAAAATATGACAAATTTTTTTAGTTGAGGGTAAAATGGAATTGGATAAATGCTTAATATTTGTTTTTTTTTACCTATCTAACAACTTAATTCAAATATTTCGTCTCTTTCATACTTTTTATCATCTAAACCAAATTAACATTACTTTTCAGTCTCTTTCTACTCTATTTTATTTCTTTTCCTTCCACTTTACGGGAGACAATGTTAGTCTTTATATATTTTTTAAACATAGTCAAAGTTTTTTTTTTCATTAATAATGAATTAATCCATAATTTTTTTAAAATATGTGGATTTAACTCTATAAAAGTTAATTATGTTTTCTAAAAGTAAGAAGAATTAAATTTACATATTTTTTAAATTTCAAAGGCATATTTATCAATATAAAAATTTAGGAATTTTGACCACATTTAACCAAAAGTATAGAGACTAAAATCTCATTTTTGCTATTTCATATATACATACAATTAGGAGAACAAAAAGTTGTCTTTAATTTTATAATATATTTAGTTATATTTATATATAAAAAATAAATAATAATAAATAAAAGAAAAAGTAATTTATATATAATATCAAATACATAGTTTAATTTTTTATATTCAAAGAAATAAATTTATAGACAAAGGATTTGTCATTTATGACATGTTCAGGCCAACGTTTATTAGATGTTACTCCACTTCTAAGTATTTCAATTGTTAGATGTAGAGAAAGAATATTGGATCCACCTAAACAAATAAATTTGTTCTATATGAACACCTAACGAAATGTACAATCAAGGTTTTCCTTCTTTGCAGGTACGTTAGGTGCTACTAGCCCAGGCAACAAACCATCGGACGATGGTGGCGGCGATACTTCACCAGCAACGAGGACTCCTTTCAGACACAAGGTCTTCGGTAACAAGCAATGCCCTCCATCGAGGGAAATGAAGGATTTGTTTCAAGAAAATCTGGCTCGTATAGAGTTTCACGAAGGCAATGGTACACATAGACAAATCTGTGTTTGAAGGTCCGTGTGCACCCTGGGAGAATGTTTTAGTCATTAAGCTGCTTGGGAAGGGTGTTGGATTCAATATGATGCAGGATACATAGGCTGCCAAAGATCTACAAGTTGAAGGAGGGCTTTGATCTGTTGGAAATAGACAATGGTTACTTCATGGTTCAGTTCGACTTGGAACCCAATAGGGCACTGGTTATGGAGGATGGTCCTTGGGTGATGTTTGATCACTACCTCACTGTTCAAACATGGTCACCTAAATTTGTTTCTCCTTTGGCGAAGATAGAACACACCCGTAGTTTGGATCAGATCCCCTAGTTTAAATCTAGTGTTCTATGACAAAAGCATTCTCATGGCTTGTGCTACAGTTGTGGGACTACCAGTGAAGGTTGATGTCAACTCCAGAGATATCCATAGAGGTAAGTTTAGTAGAGTTTGTGCCGAGATAGATCTCAACAAGCAAATGGTTAGTAGAGTTTGGTTGGGCACTGGTATCATATTAAGTATGAGGGGTTGCACAGGAGCTGCGAAACATGTGGTTGCTACGATTACCTAACCAAGGAGTGTGTAACATGTGGGAAGCAGGAAGGAAAATTGGTGCGTGAGTCAGTTACAAAGGAAGGACACGTGGCTGATGATCTGCATGTGGGGGTCAGAAAAAGCACACGTGTTAGGAAGGAGAATATAAGGTTGCGTGAATACTCATTCTAGGTTATGTAGAAGGTGAACACTCTTCCTGTTGCTTATCTGATCCTTCTGTTAATTCCTTCTTCTCTACACCTTCTTTGAACCTTTCTACTCTCCTTAATCTCAGGTGCTATTCTGAATCGGTGATGGTTTAGTTGCAGAACGCTGACTCTGTGTTGTTGATTTCCCCTCGTTCCTTTTGCTGAAACACTGTACTATTTTCAATTTTGTTGTGAACATCGTTCCTTGTTGTTATAAACACTAGTTTCTGCTATCAATACCAATTATATGTTTCATTGGTGCTTTCATTGTCATCATGGCCGAGCATAATGAACGTACCACGCTTCAAGAACTTCAATCCCAAGTTTCCGCCCTCACATCTTGGATGGATGAACAACGTTCTCGTTAATCAATTTCAAGCTGATAATCAAGCTTGTATGGATTTGATGCAGAGAGCAATTGATCTATTGATTCAAAACCAAACAAAGGCCAATGGTGGTTTGAACTCAAAAGGTCGTAATTCCAGCACTCCAGTCTCGTCACCCTCGCCAATTTCAATAAATTCTGGTGTTAAGGAGATTTCATTGGGTTTTCCGCATTTTGATGGACAAACTCCAGTCATGGAATAGATTTTCAAGGCAGAGAAATTCTTCAACTATCATAATACTCCAGATCAGGATCGTGTTGATATAACTTCAATTCATTTTGAGAAAGATGTAATTCCATGGTTTTAGATGCTGCAGAGAATGGAGACGGTGAATACTTGGACTGAGCTTCGACGTGCGTTGGAATCTCAGTTTGGTCCTTCACTTTTTGATTGTCCTATGGCAGAGTTATTCAAACTTCAACAACAGGGTACAATTGCTGATTATTATTTGAAATTTATGTCATTAGCTCATAGATCTGATGGTTTGACTCCTGAGGCCTTACTTAATTGTTTCATTAGTGGATTGAACAAGGACATACGTAGAGATGTGGTTGCTCGGGCTCTTAATGATTTGTTACGTGCTGTTGCTTTGGCTAAATTGTATGAGGAAAAATATGTTACAGTGCCTATTACTCATCCTATTCCATTTTCACCTAGATACTCAAACTTGTCTTTTTCTAATACTCATAATAATGTCCAAAATATCCAATGAAAAATAGTTTACCCCCATTGCTGCCTACTCCAAATGTACCTCCTACTTGAAATACTTCAGTCAAAAGAATAACTCCTGCTGAGATGCAATTGAGAAGAGAGAAAGGCCTATGTTATTTCTGTGATGAGAAGTTTTCATTCAACCATAAGTGTCCTAATAGACAATTTTTGTTGTTACAATCTGAGAATGATGATGTTAAGCTTGAATTTCATGATAGTGAAGACAGATTTGATAGTGTGGCTGATAATGCAGAGGTGATTCTTGAGGATCATCACTTGTCATTGAATGCTTTAAAAGTTGGTATGGGTGTAGGTACTATTCGATTTATGGCTTATATTGACAAGCTCCCAGTTAAGGTTTTGGTGGATGGGGGCAGTTCAAACAATTTCTTATAGCCAAGAGTGGCTAAATTTCTCAAATTACCTGTGGAACCAACACTTTTTTTAAGGTTATGGTGGGAAATGGGAATTATATGGAAGCTGAAGGAATGATTAGCAAGTTAACTATCAAAGCTCAAACTGCCAGGTTTCAATTGCCTGTGTTTTTATTACCAGTATCAGGTGCTGATCTTATCTTAGGAGCTAGTTGGCTGAAAACTATTGGTCCTCACATAGCTGATTATGACAAGTTACAATTGAAATTTATGTATGATGGAAAATTTACAACCTTACAAGGAGAGAATGATATAATTCCAGGACAGGCTCATTTACATCATATCAAAAGGATGTTGAAGATAGATGCTATTGCTAAGATTTTCACCATGCAATTAATTGAGCCTAATTCTGTACAATTTCCTTTATTCGAGTTGCCCACTGATATGGAACCTGAATTGGCTTTACTTCTGCATTCTTATAGTGCTGTGTTTGAAACTCCTATGTCATTACCTCCTACACGAGCTCACGATCATTCCATTCCTTTAGTGGATGGTTATCAACCTATTAAAGTCAAACCTTATAGGTATCCTCACAGCCAGAAGGAGGAAATAGAGAAATTGGTGAATGGTATGCTTGAAGAAGGAATTATTCAGCCAAGTAAAAGTCCTTTTTCATCTCCAATTATTTTGGTAAAAAAAAGTCATGACTTCAGCTCCAGTCTTAGCCATTCCTGACTTCAAGGAACCTTTTGTACTAGAGACTGATGCTTTAGGTACTGGAATTGGGGCTATATTAAGTTAGAATGAACACCCAATAGCTTATTTTTCCAAAAAGCTATCTTCCAGAATGCAAAAACAATCTGCTTACATTAGAGAGTTTCATGCCATTACGAAAGCTTTGGCTAAGTTCAGACACTAACTATTGGGCCATAAATTCATTATCCGTACTGATCAGAAAAGCTTGAAGGAATTATTAGAGCAAAGGTTGCAAACTCCAGAGCAACAGCAGTGGCTACCCAAATTTTTGGGATATGATTTTGTGATTCAGTACAAGCCGGGTAGGGAGAATATTCCTGCAGATGCATTGTCCAGAAGTTTTTCTATGGCGTGGTCTGAAGCAGTAGGAGTGTGGATGACTCAAGTAGCAACATTAATGAAGGAGGATGTTATTCTGGCTGTACTTTATAAGCAATTTATAGAGGGAACTATGTCAGGAACTGAATATACAGTGAATAATGGATTGTTGTTTTGGAAAGGCAGGATGATGATTCCTTTGAATGAGGCATTGAAGCAGAAAATTATGCATGAGTTTCATGCTTCTAAGATTGGAGGTCATGAAGGAGTCACCAAATCAGTTTCCAGAATTTATAAACAATTTTATTGGCCCAAAATGCAGCAAGATATAAGGGATTTTGTGAAAAAGTGTAGTATTTGCCAACAAGCCAAAGTAGAACAAGCGCTGCCAGCTGGCGTATTACAACCACTTCCAATTCCTCAAAGAATTTGGGAGGACATTGCTATGGACTTTATTACACATTTGCCATCATCACATGGTTACTCTACTATTCTTGTTGTTGTTGATAGACTATCTAAATTTGCTCGTTTTATACCATTAAAAGCTGAATTCACCAGCAAATCTATGGCGAATGCCTTTATTGTTAATATAGTAAAGATGCATGGCTTTCCTAAGACCATTGTTTCAGATCAAGATCATGTTTTTATCAGTGCCTTCTAGCAACAATTATTCAAATCCCAGGGCACCACATTGGCTATGAGTTCTGCTTATCATCCTTAGTCGGATGGCCAAACGGAGGTGTTGAACAAGACACTAGAGATGCACTTGAGACGTTTTGTGTTTGATCATCCTAAAGCTTGGTTTGAGATGCTTCCTTGGGCTCAATTTTGGTACAACACTTCCTTTTGTCATAGCATTGGTATGGCTCCCTTTAAGGCTGTTTTTGGTAGGGATCCACCATCTGTTATTCCTTATGAATGTAATTCAAAAGATCCAGTTTCTGTGCAAGATTCTTTGATTACTCGAGATGCTTTGTTACAACAATTGAAATCTAATCTTTTAAGAGCCCATAATAATATGAAGAAAAATGCAAATAAAAAATGAAGGGATTGTTAATTAGAAATTGGAGATATGGCTTTGGTTAAATTACAGCCCTATAGACAACATTCGGTGGCATTGAGAAAAAATCAGAAATTGGGAATGAAGTATTTTGGTCCATTTCAAGTGGTGGATCGAATTGGCACAGTGGCATATAAGTTGAAATTGCCTGAAACATCTCGTATACATCCTATTTTTCACATTTCTGCATTGAAGAAGTTCGTTGGTAGCTCAAATCAGCCTTATTTACCATTACCCTTAACAGTGGGTGAAAGTGGTCTAATGGTTCAACCCATAGCAGTATTGGATTCAAGGGTGTTATTGAGAGACTCTTCCCAAGTGGACCAAGTGTTGATTCAATGGGAAATTGCTGGTCCTGAGGAAGCTACATGGGAGGATGTGACTTGGGTTAAGGCAAGTTGTCCTCACTTCAACCTTGAGGACAAGGTTGTTTATAAAGGGGAGGGTAATGTTACATGCGGGAAGCAGGAAGGAAAATTGGCATGTAAGTCAGCTACAAAGGAAGGACACGTGGCTGATGATCTGCATGTGGGGGTCAGAAAAAGCACACGTGTTAGGAGGGAGAATATAAGGTTGCGTGAATACTCATTCTAGGTTATGTTGAAGGTGAACACTCTTCCTGTTGCTTCTCTGATCCTTCTGTTAATTCCTTATTCTCTACACCTTCTCTGAACCTTTCTACTCTCCTTAATCTCAGGTGCTATTCTGAACCGGTGATGGTTTAGTTGCAGAACGCTGATTCTATGTTGTTGATTTCCCCTCGTTCCTTTTGTTGAAACATTGTAGCTATTTTCGGTTTTGTTGTGAACATCGTTCCTTGTTGTTATAAACACTAGTTTCTGCTATCAATACCAATTATAAGTTTCAAAGTGCATCCAAAAAGCCACAACGGTGGAGGAAACAACCACACCATTGGTAGAGAACAACGTTGAACAAGTGCTACTAGCATAACCACAACAGGAGGCCGTAGTCAATGGTCCAACAAACCCTAATAGGGCTGGTCCCATTGACACACTAATCCTGAATAACTCAACCAATCATGAGGTTGTTAATGAGGTAACGAATCCCATCAATAATGATCCCATTCATAGGAATTGGATGACTTATTATGGGGGGACCAAACACAATCACAACTCCAACAAGATTGTTACAAATAGTGCTAAGCCCAATAAAGCCAATATATGGTGGGCCCATTCAACCCTCAAGGAGGATATTACAAGCAAAAGTATTCTTCCAGAACAAACGATCTCAAAATAATCATAAGAATAACACGACCCAACTTAGTCAAAATGCCATTATGGGTGGTTTCAAGCCCACCCTGCCCATACCTAATAGTTAGGAACCTTCACCTCACATAGCCCTTGGGCATGTCGGAATTACCGATCCGAATAATGGCAACAGAACAATTTTGAACCTTGATCTTAATACGCCAAGACAAGATGGCATGCAGACCTCTAAGGAGGGAGTTCATGACCATACTGAAGACATGAAGGTCTCTCAAGTACAATTGGCGGCAACTTTGGCAAAAGCCACTCCTGGCAACACCTCTAGGGCTTTCGAGCCTTTTGTCTTTCCCTTCATTAGTTATTTATGAAAGTCTTCTACGATATTTCTATTCTCTACTCGAATATTATAGAAGCAATGAGTGATTATAAATGAAGGCATATCAAAGACATTATAAGGAGCTATTCTCCTTCACTTATTATGTTGTATGAAATCTACACTACATTCAATAATACTAAATCTTTCTAGGGCCAACAAAGTTATCACGCTATCTTCATTCAAGAAGCAAAAAAACATCAGGGGAGGGGGGGGGGGGGCGGATTTGGGTTCTCTCTTGCCTATCTTATGTCATTTTCTCTTTGCTTGACACTTGTCCTCAAGTCATTACTTTTTCCTTGGAAAGAAGTAACTTCATTTGGCATTGTAGTGCAATATAACTTCCCCTAACCAAATGTAAAGATTTCCTTTTGGGACTATCATGCAAGCCACAAATAAGCTATCCTGGGCCCTTGGATGCTTTTAAGGGGACCTTAATGAAATTCTACTTTCCGCTGAAGTTCGGGGCGGTAACTTCTCGTTGTCTTGAGCCTCCATATTTGCCAACACTCTCCAACTTTGTGGCCTAGTTGACTTAGAAACTGTTGGAAGAAGCTTTACCTAGCATTGCAATGGTACTAATGCTCATCATATTCACAAAACGATGGATAGATGCATGGCCAATGTTGATTGGAGATTGAATTTTCCTCACACCCTTGTTGAGCTTCTTCCTCCTCATAACTCGAACCACAACCACATCCTTCTTAGTTTTTGTAATCCTCGTAGCAAGAAGAGCAAGCCTTTTCATTTCTAGGTAGCATGGTTGTCCCATCTTGGCTATTTTACTGATGTGACTTTAGTTTAGGACAAAGTTGCTTACAATGTCATGTCCAAGTTGCACCATGTAAAAGATGACTCTCTAAATTTCAATACAAATGTCTTTGGTAACTTTTTAAATAGGAAAAGTCAAATAGAAACCAGGCTCAAGGGAGTTCACAAGGAGCTAGAGTATTAATCATAGGCAAATCTCATTTTGCTGAAGAAGGATCTCCAAAGGTAGTATAATGAAGTCTTGGCTCAAGAGGAAACCCTTTGGTTCCAGAAATCGCATAAGATGCGGATCAAGTTTGGAAATAAAAATACAAAATTATTCCACACTAAGACGGTTATTAGGAGGAGGAAGAATTGGGTTGCTAGCATGATGATTGATGGTACTTAGTGTTTTGATGAAGATATCATTAAAAGTGAAGCTTCAAAATACTTCAAGGATCTCTTCCAAACTCAAAGTATGTGTGCTCCTTCTAGTCTCATTTTAAACTCAATTCATTATATTTGCCTTGAGATGCACAATGATCTAATGAAGCTCGTCACAATGGAAGAGGTTAAGTTTGCAATATTCTCCATGGACTCTTATAAAGCCCCAAGCGTAGATGGTTTCCAATCAATCTTCTTCAAGGGTTTCTAGGATATGGTGGGTAATGATATTTTGGAGCTCGTTTCTAATGCCTTCACTAAAGGTAACATCAACCTGACCTTTGTTGCAATCTTAATTGTTCCCATTCGCAAGGATGATAATCCTAGAAATCTCAAGGAATTCAGGCTTATTAGTTTGTGTAATGTGTTGTTCAAAACAATTTCTAAGGTTCTTGTGCATCGCATCAAACCTTACCTGGATGATCTCATTGGACCCTTCAAAGTAGCTTTATTCCTGGAAGGGGCATGGGCGATAATGCTCTCATTACCCAAGAGATAATGCATCACATGCATAAGATGAAGGGAAATGAAGGTTATATGATTTTTAAAATAGACTCTAAGAAGGCTTATGATCATGTGGATTGGAACTTGCTAGAGCTAACTCTCTTTGAATTTGGTTTCCTTCAACCCATCATCCAGATTATCATGAACAACACGAGAGTGACTTCTTTGTTCTTTAAGTGGAATAATGAAGTGTTGGATCCTTTATCCCTACCTTGAGGTCTGCCTTAGGGAAATCTATTTGAAATAATAGATATCACACTAGAAGGGGGGTTTAATAGTGTGTTAAATGAATATAGAAAAAATTTCGGAAAGGATATCAATTTCTCAAACAAGTATGTCAAAAACAAAGTCTCAAATGTACCATCCAATGAACAAAAAAATAGCATTGTTAAAAACAAGTGCAGATTATCGTCTAACTCTGTAAAAGGATATTTTAACAGTTTTTCCAAATTCAAACTTGTGTGTTTAAGTGAGTCAAGATATACACAAGAGAATACACGTTAAATAGCTTAAGAGTGAAGTAAAAACACTTAAGTTTATAATAGTTCACTCAACCTGAGCTATGTCTAGTTTTCCTTTAATATCTTGTGAAGGGTTCTACCGATCAAAGCTTAATCACAAACAAGTATTCTTTCTTGCCACTCCTGGCTACAACAATATTCTCAAGGCCACTTCTGACACACATTTAGACTCCTTCTGAATCTAAGAACACCCAAGTATTGTTTAACACTAAGCCACTTTTGGCATTCACAAACAACAAAGGTTTGATATGAAAACACATATACAAAACACTCAAATAGTTGATAAACACTTAAGCATGAATACAATCAAAATAACTTTGCTAAGCAAATATGACGCTTTAAGCACAAGACTATATCGTCCAATGAATTTTAGCACTTCAAAATATCACTTGCTCGATTTCTCTTCTTCTAATGATTGCAAAGCTTGAGAGGCCTTTTTTAGACTTTAGTGAAGAGATCCATTACATGATTAGAGATTACCTTGAAATGGCTGTTGTCTCACAGTTGACAATAATGTGTTAGTTTCTTGAAGAGGGAGAGAAAATGTATAGACAAATGCATGTGCTTTCCTCTATAGCTTTGTACGATTTTGGCTCTTAAAGAATATTCTCTTCCATTCTCTTATATTCCTTCCATGCATACTTGAAATTCAAACGTTAACAATTCAAATAAGAGAAGCAAAATGAATTTACAAGAATATGGTTATCTGCATTTCCATTTTTAGCTAACATGAATCTAGTACAATGTTGGACGTCACTTATGCTTAGTAAGTCCTTTGGATGCGTACAGAAGGACACCGTGTATAAACACTATTTTTCACAAATGTTGGATGCTTGTTAATAATAATGAGTTGGATGCAGGGTAGTACTTAATAAAAACAAGTTCTATCACTATAGGACGATTACTGATAAGAGCAATAAGATAGAATCTTGTTACCATGTGAGCTCATATATAGTAAGTCATGTTTCACCTAAAAATAAACCATTAGTCCATCAATAATTTATATCATTGTTATCATCAAAACATTGGATATGGATGGATGGTGCAATTATGACATATTAGACTGTCCAAACCTAGTATCATCTCTATATTTATTTGTTCATTGCATGGAGAAATTGGGTATCCTCATCTAGAAAAAAATGCAAGATCAATCTTGGTAACTTGTTCATGTTTCAAGGGTTGGGCCGATGGTGCCTCCTTTGTCTTTTGTAGATGATTGACTTCTGTTTGTTAAAGCCAAATCTTTCTAGGCCAGATTGGTTAAGCATGTATGGGAAACTTTTGGTCTAGCTTTAGGACTTTAAATCAATCTTCAAAAAACAAAGTTCTACTCCTCCAATAATTTTCATTGTGCTAAGTAAACCGGTTTAGGGATATTTTTGGCTTTCCTCCCATGGTCAACATTGGTAAATATTTGGGTTTCCCTATTCTTACTAGGAGGGTATAGAAGTCTAATTTTGGATTTATCCTCGGTAGAATGAATTCTTGTCTTGTGGGATGGAAGGCTAATATATTGGGAAGAGCTGGGAGGGTTCTTCTTACGACATCTATTGAAAGATAAATATTTGAAAGGAAATTTTGTTCTCCACTTTAAAGATTACTAAGGAAGCTCTTATACTTGACAATCTATCATTAAAGTGATAGAGGTTTTAGAACTAGGTTTCAGATTCCATGTTGGGAATCAGAATATTTTAGTCTGGTTTGATTGTTGGTCCTCCGATATGCTAATGACAAGGAATGGATTGGTTGGTACCTCATCAACAAAGTGAAATCATCCTTCCTTGAAATCCAACAGGCTCTTCCCATTATCAATTGGATTCCCCCTCAAGGAACTTGCATCAAACTCAACATGGACAACATTTCTCATGCCAATTCAAGTAGGTTGGGTTATGACGATATTCTTTGCAACGTTATAAGCCAATGGCTGACAAGTTACTTAGGTTATTGTGGCTGCAACACTTCTCTAGTTGCAAAGCTTCACACGATCTGCAATAGTCTCAAACTTTCTTGGAAATTTGGTTTCAAACACATTATATGTGAAACGAATTCCAAGTGTGCTACTAATTTGATTACCAAAGGAGCTTGTTCAATTCATCATCATGCTCCCCTTGTTCATGCTATTTGAGTGCTCATGGCTCAAGAGTGGTTGGTCATGATGTAGTACATCTTGCGGGGAGGTAGTGCATGTGTAGATAGGTTGGCCAATAAGAGGTATTCCATGGATATTGGCTTTACAATTCTTGCCTCTTATCCTAGTGAATTGAATCTACTTCTAGTTGATGATTCAATAGGCACACTCTTTGTTAGGACTTAGTTTTGTCTTTTTCTTTCATTTTTGCTTTCCTCTTGATAATTTTTTTTTTCTAAACACGGACTTAATAATTTTGGATTTGGGAGTTAGACTCTTGCACATAAATTCAGGATTTTTTATTTAAAAAGATGAATATTTTTTATATCAACAAATGTTAGTTTTGTTAGCATAAGGGATCAAACCCACAATTTTTTCCTTCTTCCCTTTTCCCTTAGGCTGTGTTTGGAAGGTGAAGAAGAAATAGAGAAATGAAAAGTAGGTAGGTGAGACAAGAAAAGAAGAAAAATGGGTGAGAAATTTTTAATGTAATATTATAATAATAAAAAATAGAAGAAGACATTAGATGCCACACATGTATACACGTCTCTAGATAGAAGGACACAAAGGCAGCTTGCCAAATTTTTGCGCAAATCCGCTCATATTAGAGTGGAAGTTCTTGCTCGTGGGATCCACTTTTTTTTTATTTTCATGTTTTTTGCTGCTACCAAACAGCTCACGTTTCCTGAGATCTTCACACTTCTTCACCTTTCCTCACTTTTTCTCCTCTCCTCTACACTATCTAACACATCGTTAACCATCCAACCAACCTTATATCTCCAAACACCAGTGTGTGTGACACAATAAATAAGATGATGATAACTACAATGAACGTCTTAGAAGTGACCTATCTTTAACAAAAAAATAATTACAACACTACAAAATAACCATAAATTGGAGGAGTTTGATACAATTTACACAAGTTTTATACACAAAAGTTAGTCATATTCACTGACTAAAAACTCCCCCAAATTTATAGTTTTGCTTGTCCTCAAGCAAATAAAGAACAGTTCACCGGTCCCCAAGTGACAATAACATGCAGTGACCATGTACAAAGGTGTATGCAAAAAAAGTTACTGATTGCATGATAAGAGAATGAAGCAAAATGCCCTCATCACTTGTCTTTTACAAGGCATGTAGTTATCCAAAGAGAAGAATAAAATGTAACATGAACAATTAGATGAAGTTAGGCATAAGACAAATATCAAGGAAAGTAGATTAAACCACAGTCTCACAGCCACTGTTTCTCTCACGCACAAGTGTTTAAGCTATTTATTAATAACAACTAGCAAAAGCTCCAATCTTTGTACTTTATCTCATGCCATAAAGTAAAAAATGCATAAATAGAATCAGAAGGACTTTCCCAGGCTTGTAGTGAGGTTTGGCTACAAAAATTCATTGGTTTTTCTAGGATTCAAAGGCTTAGATTCTAAGAGAGCACAAATCCTAGACTTATCCAAGCGATCTTTTTAATATAATTAGCTTGCCCACTAGCTTTTCACTTTCATTTGCTTTTGACCTTATTACATCAGCACACATTTCTTTTGATTGCTTTCTTTTTCTTTCTTCCTTTTTTTTTTTAAAACACACAACTTATTTGTTGTGTGTGCTAATGCTTTATCTCTTTCTTTGCATCCCAATTAGTTCCACTCCCCCAAATTTGGGGTAAATTTTCCTTGAAGCATATGCTCTCCTAAAATCTAAACAAGGTATCTGGAGATAATCATTCAGGTTCAGGGTTCAATTATTGACAAAATCATTCAGCTCAAAAAGGGTGCAAAGGGTACAGTTATCATTCAAGGTAAGCTTTTTGGTCAAAAGGCTTGTGTATGCACAATCATGGCCTTCATCATGTCCTCATGTATACATTTCATTCTAAAATTCAGAGATTGATGCAAAGATTGTTACTCACAGCTAGTCGTTCACTCAGTTTAAGTTCACACTCTCACCGGTTTTGGTTCAAGCTTTTCTTTCTCAATCAATCTGTCTACTGACTAATAATTCTAAATGCAAGTTCGCATTCTTGTTCTTTCATTGTATAACAAACACACTTGCTCAAACTCATGAAAAAAAACATAAATTCCATCATAATCATGCATTCAATTCACAACCAAATCATACACCAATTTTCACAAAAAGATAAAAGTGTTTCACTGCCATATCATCAAAATCAAGTCAAACTGTTCCATATGCTTCAGAATGAGCAAACCAACTAGCCATAAACAAAACTAGCAGTGTATATAAACATAAAAGAAATATTGTACTGAAACCATAATCATAATAATAATAATCCAAAAAGCAAAAAAAAAAAAACATCATCAGGAATCAACAATGTCAACAATGTCTAAACTGGGAAATCAGTGAGAGCAACAACTTCTCCAGATGACGAATCAAAAAGATCAGCAATTCCTCCAACTGGGGAAGCAGGGGGGTCAGCTGTTTCTTCAGCTGGTGAATCAAGAGGGGCAACAGTTTCATCTGATGATGCATCGGAGATGATAATCAGAGGTGGAGACGGGGGAACTACTTCAAGCTCAGGAGAAGGAGTTTAATTCACCACTGGAGTTTGTGGCTCAGCTGACATTAGTTCAACCTGTGCCGGTGCGGGCTCTGGAGGAGCAACCTCATTGGGTCTCACCAATGGAAGTTGAGCTTCAGACCAGACTACTTTCTCAAGAAAATACTCCAGAGGCACGATTGTCCTGTTCTGAGCCAACTCTCGCAAGCTGTGCATAATAATAAGCTATCCTCTGAATAGGCTCTATAGCATAGGGACTAAGGTTTGCGGGTGGTGGACATCTGGTTCTATGGCTGCTGACTGAGGAGGTGGGATGGATGATGAAGGGATGTCGTCGGTTCTAACCCTCTTTCTTGATGCCATCTGCAAATAAAGGAACCAAGCAGTTAAACAGGACATAAGTTGATCAAATTCAAAAACTGAAAAATAAAACTGAAAAATGCACTGGCGGCTTAGCGAGACATGGTCCGCTTAGCTGGCCTTCACAAAAAAACACACTCCCGCTTAGCGACACATGGGGTCGCTTAGCGGAAGTTGTAGAAATTCAGCTTCTGCATAATTGGCTTAGGTGGCAAGTACCCATTATGCCTAAGGTCTGCTGAAGGATTTGCGCTAAGCTCCTCAGAGTCTGCGCTTAGCGGCACCATACAGTTCAAAAAATACACTAAGTGTGGGAGCTTAGCGAGCGAAGCTCGCTTAGCTCGATGGATGCCATGACAAAATGCGCTTGGCTTAGGGAAGCTCCACTAAGCGCGCGACTATCAACAAAAAAATTTGACTAAGTTACCTGGGCTTAGCGATTCAGCCTCGCTTAGCCAAATGCATCTCAGCAAGAGGATGAGTGTTCATCCTTAAAAGATGAACTCGCTTAGCGCAGTAGGCATGCTTAGCGAGTTCTTCAAAGAACACCTATATTCAATGAGTACTGATGAACTCGCTTAGCGCAACATGCTCGCTTAGCAAGTTCATCGTGTTTTCCAGAAAATGCAGAAAACGCAGTTCGTTTTCTTGCACTTTTCAAGCCTCTAAAAGGCATACCAGACATGCAATGTTCCCAAAATAATCAATACAGTACAAACATATATAAAGTCCTAACCTTAAAATATTTCTGAAAAAGCATCAAAACCCTAAAAATCTAAAGCTAAATCTAAGGTTTTCTACCTTAAAGTTCAGACAAGAAAAAGAGAAATGGAAGTAAGGAACTTACTTGTATCGTTGATGCTTTGTGATTGGAAGTTGATAATGCACTTAAGCAGTTTTTGACACTTTCTCTTAGCGGACCGTTGGGCTAAGCGAGCCTGAGAGATGTTTGGTTTCTCTGTGAGGCTCGCTTAGCGGATCCGCGCACTTAGCCGACGTTTCAAATTCAAAATATTTTTTTTAGCACACAAAAGGCTTGGCTTAGCGCTCCGATACAACCGCTTAGCGAGTTATGCAGGTCAAAAAACCTGCAACTCTCGCTAAGCCGGCCGGCTTAGCTAAAATGATGCATTTTAAGTACAGAGGAGAGACCGCTTAGCTGATAAGGAATCGCTTAGCGCTTACATTGCCGCAAGGAATTCAACTTAGCTGCCATGACTGGTGCTTAACTCCATGAACCCCAGTTCTGGCCACAAAGAAATGAGTTTGGCGGCAACGAGTCGCGCTTAGCCAAACAATACACTACCCTTAGCGGTTAGGCCCTCGCTTAGCCGAATTCAGATCAAATTGAAATTGGCTTAGCTCAGCCTTAGCTAGCTTAGTGGACCAAATCAGCCTCAGATGTAAGGGTTGATCGCTAAGAGCTTGAGACTCGCGGCTTAGTGCATGAACAAAGATGCGCTTAGCACGAGGCTTACGCTTAGTGAAAGGACTGTTTTTCAGAAAATGTTTTCTAAGTTATTTTTCAGTCCCTTCCTCAACAAATTGAATCCCTTATATCTAACATTCAAGGATAAGATGATATACTCCACTGTACAGATTATAAAGCAAGTTCCACATGATATATGCATGGAAAACAAAGATAACAGAAATTTAAACTGGGATGCCTCCCATGAAGCGCTTCTTTAACGTCATTAGCTTGACGCTTTTACCTCAATGGGTGATATCATGTTTTGGTTCTTACCTCCAGAACCTCTTGACCCACTTCCATTACCTGTAAGCAAACATTTTGTTCTGGAGCAGGCTTGTCTTCAACAAACAAATCAAAATCAATTTTCTGATCCTTAAAACCCATCTCCAACTTCTTTCTACCCATATCAACTATGTAGCTTACGGTTAACATGAATGGCCTTCCCAATATTACATGAATGTCAGTATCTTCACAGATATCCATTACCACAAAGTCTGCCGGGAAGATAAAATGTTTCACTCTGACTAGCACATCTTTAATTACTCCATATGGTCTGGTAATGTAGTGGTCAGCAAGTTGTAAAGTCATCCTAGTGGGCTTGATCTCCAACTCTCCTAACCTTTTGCACATGGAGAGTGGCATTAAATTAATGCTGGCTCCCAGGTCAATAAGAGCCTTTCCCACAGTGACTTCTCCAATTGAACAAGGAATAGTTACACTCCCATGGTCTTTATGCTTGGGTGGAAAGATCTTTTGAATCACAGCACTACAATTTCCTTCCATTACGATGTTTTCCTGGTGAATATACTTATGTTTCCTTGTTAACATATCCTTCAAGAATTTAGAGTAGAGTGGCATTTGCTGTAAAGCTTCTCCGAAGGGCATGGTTATTTCCAGTTTCCTGAAAATATCCAAAAATCTCGCCAAATGACAATCCTTCTCTTTCTTGGAAGGTACCACAAGATATGGTACTTCCTTACCTTTGTCTACAGCTTTATCACTTCTACTATTCTCTTCATTTTCATTTTTTTCATCTTTTTCAATTTTTTTATTTTCTTTTTCTTTTTCTACTTCTTTTTCCTTTTTCTTGGTCATTAAATTCTTTTTTCTTGACCATTATTTGTTTCTCTTTTTCTTGATTGCTTTCACCTCTCACCTCATTTTTCTTGCCATCAGTACCTTTCTTTTCAGCAGTTTTCTTCTTATGCACAACACTCTCCTCATCCTCATCCTCGACAAACCTTTTACTCCTTGTCATCACAACTTTGCATTCCTCCTTGGGATTCTTTTCTGTATTTGCCACAAAACTATTAGATGACTTGTTAGCTATCTGCTTGGCTAGTTGTCCCACCTGGACCTCAAGGTTCTTCAGTGCTGACTCAGTGCTTTTATGATTTGACATTGTTACCTGCATAAACTGAGTTAAAGTCTCCTCCAGGTTAGTTAAAGCCATTGTTGACTTAGTGCTGACTCAGTGCTTTTATGGTTTGAGTTAAAGCCATTGTCCCACCTAGACCTCTGAAAGATGTTAGGCTCTTGTTGGATTGGCCTGTTTGAAGGTCCACCCTGGTCTTTGTTGAACTGATTACCAGGGTGTGACCTCTATTGTCCTTGTTAATTATGAGGACCCTGCTGGAAGCCTGAAAATCCTCCTTGAGTATACCCTTGTCGCTGTTGATTTCCCACATAATGAATTTCTTGAGTCTTTTCTTCAATGGGAATACATTGGCCTGTTTCGTGAGCCTCACCACAGATGGTACAACCTGTAACCTGCAAAACAGAAGAATGTGAAGGTTGACCAATAGATAGTTTAGTTGGCAACTTACCAAGTGTTTCTGTTAAAATCTCAAGTTGCTTAGAAAGCAACTTATTTTGTGCCAATAAAGCGTCATGTGATGATAGTTCTAACAAGCTTTTCTTTGTGGGTTGATGGGTTCTGTCATGCAGAATGGCGTGATCACTGGCTGACATATTCTCAATTAGCTTAGTTGCTTCTTCCGGGGTCTTCAAATTTATTTTTCCCTTTGCAAAAGCGTCTAAAAGTTGCTTGGTTTGTGGTCTCAGCCCATCTATGAACATATTCAATTGGATTGGCTCTAAAAACCCATGAGCGGGAGTTCTTCTCAATAAACCTCTGAACCTCTCCAATGTTTCACTCAGAGATTCATCAGGGAACTGATGAAATGAAGAGATTGCAGCTTTCCCTTCTGCAGTCTTGGACTCTGGGAAGTATTTCTTTAGAAACTTTTCAACAACTTCTTGGGTTTTTAGACTGTTACCCTTAAATGAGTGAAGCCACCTCTTGGCCTCTCCTGCCAATGAAAATGAGAATAAGCTGAGTCTTATAGCTTCATCTGGCACACCGACAATCTTAACAGTGTTGCATATTTCAATGAACATTGCCAAATGTGCATAGGGGTCTTCATTCGGTAATCCTTGGAATAAATTCCCCTGTATTAAATGAATTAAAGAATGCAGGTAGTTGATGTTGTGAGCTTGCACTTTAATACGTGCAATGCTTATAAAGAATTGCAGTATTGAGCTGCTTGAATAATCCTCAAGGGTGATCCTCTGGTGTTGCTCGTCTGCCATGATAGTGGCTTCAGGAAATTGAGTAACGGATTCCCTTGATGATGGTGAATAAGGTGATAATGAATAAGAAAAATGAGTTTCTTCCTCAAGAATGGATGCAATTGTTCTGTCTTGCAGAAGTTTCCTTCTCCTTTCAGCCCTGTTCCTTCTCAATGTAGCTTCAATTTCTAAATCCAGAGGAACTAAACTACCTGTGGGAGATCTATGCATATAAAATACTAACAGACACAACAGTTATCCAATTCAATAAGAGAAGATAAATATGAATTGAGAACAAATATTCACAGATAATCAAAGAATAAAGAATAGACATCTAAAAACGAACTAACTTTCCAAATAAAAAGAAGTTCCCCGACAATGGTGCCAAAAACTTGTTCGCTTCCGGCAAGTGCACCAGATCGTGCAAGTAGTATAAAATGGTAAGAACCGAGTATCGAACTCTCGGGGAACTTGTGTTACTTGGTAAAACTATTTTAGTGAATAGGTGTCTAGTGTGAAAAGAGATGTGTTTACTATGAACAGGTGTGTAAACTAACTATTAAAAGGGAAAATCATGTGACAAATGATGTGTAAGAACAAGTAGACGACACGTTGGTCTTCCTAATAGGTGCCTGATGTTGGAAGGATATTCTCTACTTAACAATGCTCATGCATTCTATGGTGTCTCCTGAAATGCTAAACCCCGATTCCTCATGATAGTCTAGCCTAATCCTGATCAAGCATCGTCCGCAGATTCCTTTTGTTGGACTAAACTCGGCCAGGACCACATTAAGACAAACATACAACAAATAGGTTACCGTACCCCGATTTCTCGTGAAAATATGACAAACTAGCCCTGTCCTATCAAGTTCTAAGAATCAGACCAGTTTCCACTGTTGAATGATCCTAAAAACACATGCATCTACGTGATCAAGGCAAAAGCATGGTAGAATGAAGTTCTGATAGCACAATGAACACACAAAACATCATTAAATAAATAAAAAGATATTTACATCAAGTACCTACAAGGAAGATCCAACAGAGGATTTAGCTTTCCATAACTGGGAAGCTTCCTTTACAACGAAGAGAAGAGAAAGATGAAAGATTGCAGAAATACAAGTAGTGGGGATGTCTCCTCCACCTTTGGGACCTCACAATCATTCACAAACTCATCTCAAGCTCTCAGGACGTCTTCCTCTTCCAGCTCTGGTCTATGCAGATCTTCACACAACAAATTCTCTCAAACTCTCTAGAACTTGGACCTTTCTCTCTCTAGAACTCTCCAATTATGCAAAAGCTTCAAGAAAAGGCTAAACTCCTCTTCAAAATCTGATTTCAGGCTTAAATAGGTGGCTTTTTTCGTGCTCGTGCGCTTAGTGCACTTCTAAACCGCTTAGCACAAATTAGTGAATTTCGGCTTAGCGCGACTTTTCTCGCTCAACGGATGGACCAAAGCGGTGCACTTAGCGGTATGGATCTTCACTCAACGAACACATACAACTCATCCTTCTTCTAGATTCTTCCTCGCGCTTAGTCGAGGAATGTTGCGCTTAGCGGTTGGCTCACTAAGCCAGTAGATTGGCTTAGCGAGAGGGTGAAAATCAGCACTTCAAAACTTGCCTAATTATCTTGAAATTGAGAGAAATTATTATTAAACACACAAAATGGAAGTACTACATATTTATTACCTATCTTTAACAAAAAGTAATTACAACACTACAAAATATCCATAAATTGGAGGAGTTTGATACAATTTACACATGTTTTATACACAAAAGTAAGTCGTATTCACCGACTAACAGTGACTACAACCGGATCATCGAGGTCGACTTTCATTTCACACTATGCCACTGTGCATACCTCCACACAAGTTATGGTAGTGCCAACAATGTTCCTGGGCAATGCCCTTCATCCTCATTCATAATGATGGAAATAATTATTGTAACCCTATTAAGAAAAATTTAGTTTGTGGGATAAGTTTGGCCATAGCTTCCTTCATGATTTGATGAATTTTTTATTAGTAATTTTTTGGCATTTATTGTTGGCTAATTGATAATGGGGGAATTGATGAGGGAAAACTGAAGAAAAAGACTAGTAGAACCAAATTGTTGAGTGGAGAGGAACTCAAGAAGTTATTATTTAAATGCCTTAAGAATGAAAAGCAAATGCTAAGTTTGTATGTGGGTTAGGGGAGATCATAGGGATGTCTTTTGTTAGAGGGCCAAACAATGCCATATAGAACATCAAGAGTATGAAGGAAAGAGACAAAGTGGCAACAATATTGTCAAGGCAGTGGAAAAGGTTGAGATGTTATGCCTACAAGAGAATAAGGCAGAAGCCCTAACAAAAGAAGTTTGTTTTAGAATATGGGGTGACTATGAGGTACAGTGGTTGGATAACCCGACTGTGGGTTATATGGGGGGGTCTATATGTGGAGAAAAAGGTTTGTTTAAGGTGGAAAATCCTTTGTTGGGGATGGTTTTGTGGCTATACAAAGATGGTGGGATAATAAGAGGATACTATGTGCAATAATAAATGTTTACTTATCGTTAGATTTGAGGGTAAAGAGGCAAAAATGGGAAACTATCAAAACTATTAAAGACTCTTGCTCGTAAGAGTCATGATGCATTTTGGGTGACTTTAGTTCAGTCAGAACTTTGGAGGAAAAGAGAGGGTTGACTAAAATACCTATAGGAGGTGTAGATATGGATTATTTCAATTCTTTTATTGATGACATGGAGGTGGAGGATGTCCCCTTGGTTGGCCTCAAATACACATGGTTTAGAGGAAATAATAGTCTAGCAAATAGCTGATTGGATAGATTCCTAGTATAATCTAATTGGTATAACTATTGGTCGAGAACTACTCAATTTATGCTTGAAAGAAACATCTCTGATCATTGTCCTTTCTTGCTAGGAGACCCAACCTCTAATTGGGGATCAAAACCTTTTAGAGTGTTGGATTGTTGGTTCTTGCATAAGGGCTTTACAAAGTTTGTTAAGGTGGAATAGGGTAAGATCTAAGTGGTTGGTGGGGTGCATATGTGCTAAAAGAAAAACTGAAAATTCTTAGAGGGAAACTCAAGGAATGGAATGAGGAGGTTTTTGGTGACATATATGAAAAAAGAAAGCTATTGATAAGGAGATGGCAGATCTTGATAAGAAGAATGAAGAAGGTTTGTTGAAGGAGGGTGATATTGTGACAAGGAAAGCTCTACAAGTGGAAATTTGGAGAGTAATTTCTAGCAATGACTCTCTTTTGTAAAAAAAGTCTAGATCAAAGTGGCTGAAAAAAGGGAGATTGTAACTTGAGATACTTCCACTCTAGAATGAATTGGAGGAGAAAATGGAATGCACTCAATGGCCTCTTAGTGGATGGAAGATGGGTGGATGACCCTATTGTAGTTAAGAAACATGTGAAAGATTTTTTCGTCAAAAGATTTGCTAATGTGGAAGAATCTAGAGCAAGGTTTAATAGGGTGCCATTCAATGAAATCTCGGTACAAGACAATGTGTTGTTGGTCATTCCTTTTGGTGAGAAGGAGGTTTCAAAAGTAGTTTAGGATTGTGCAACCAATAAGATCCCATGACCATATGGGTATAACTTCAAGTTCTTAAAGAAATTTTGGCATCTTGTGAAATGTGATATTTTGCGAATGTATCATGAGTTGCATGTAAATTGGGTATTACCTAGAGGTTGCATTTCTTCCTTCATCACCTTTATTCCTAAAATATCTGATCCTCAGGGTCTGGCTGATTTTTGGCCCATTTCTTTGATTGCTTGTATCTATAAGATGTAGCCAAGGTTCTATCCTCTAGAATTAAGAAATTGATGGAAGGAGTCATTGATGGTGGATAAAGGGCTTTTATTGGAGGAAGAACATGCTTGATGAGGGTGGTTGTGGCAAATGAGATTGTGGATTAGGCTAAGAAAATGAAGAAGGAATGTATAATTTTAAGGTGGACTTTGAAAAGGTATATGACTCTGTCTCATGAGCTTTTCTGTTTTATATGTTGGAAAGATTGGGCTTCTTTGACAAATGGATTGGATGGATCAAAGCTTGCATAGAGTCTAGATTTATTTCAATTCTTGTCAATTGTAGACCTTCAGAGGAGTTAAACCTATGAAGGAATTGAGACAAAAAAACCCACTTGCTCTTTTTTCTCTTCCTTATTGTGGCGTATTGGCTGGATGGCTTGAAGAGACAAGCGGTTGAGAAGAATCTCTTTGAAAACTACTTGGTGGGTTCCTTGGATGTAAACGTCAACTTGCTACAATTTGCAGATGATACCTTTTTCATTGGAAAGCCTTCGATAAAAAAACATCATTATCCTCAAAACCATGCTCAGATGCTTTGAGCTGTCTTTCAGTCTAAAGGTGAACTTAAACAAAAGCAAGCTTGGTGGTATTGGCATCTTGAATGATAGGCTTTTGCGATTTGCTTTTATTCTTAACTGCAAAACCATGCCTATTCCTTTTCACTATCTAAGCTTGCCAATAGGAGGGAATTTGTTAAGTCAAAAGACATTTGTGTCTTAAGACAAATGAGGACCCTTAATTATTTTGATTAGATATAAACAAATACAAAGGTTAAAAGCTGCATCTTATGCCCTATCAAAACATGTTTTGCAAATTTTGTGTTTGATGTTTTAGACGATATCAAGATGAAATCATGATCTGATACAACATTAAAGATGAAATTTAAGACTTCATTTAATACTTTGTGTCTGAGATATATTTTGCAAAGACATTCTCATAGGATCTATTGAATCCTATGAAGAATAAATGAAGTCAAGTTATGAAATTCCTCAATTGCCATAAAAAAAAGCATTCTAATGCAGAGACCTGCTCTGACGCAAAAGGAAGTGGGTTCCTACTGTGGTGTTCAACATGCTAGTGAAGAAGAATGATTTTCCAGCATGAGGAAGTACATGTATTTAATGCCCCAACGACCACATTCTTCAAACACAAGCTTAAGAAAAAAAATATATGTTTAGAGACAACAAATACTTGATTGAAGAGGCCTATAAATACCAAAAGCTTTGAAGACATTAAGAACCAACTGAAGCACTCATATTCAAATTCTTTATGCAAAAAGCTCACTATGTAAATTCTTGTTAAGTTTAGAATTGCTCTCAAAACACTTTGGTTATCTTGAGAGAAAAGACTAGGTGCTAAGATTGTCTATCCGTCTATAAGAATATGAATTGCTAGTCATTGTGCAATAAAACAAATAAATGTTTTTATTTGTGTTAAGGCTAGTAGTGGCTTTGTAGGATAAATAATATCAGTTGTAACAAGCTTGGTGTAGAGCTTGAGTTAAGGAGTTAGAAGTAATAGTGACAAATACTTGTAAGTCACTGAAGTTAGTGGAACTTGGTGGATTGCCAAGAATTCGACATAGTCTCGGTGGTTGAGATGAACTAGTATAACTTCCTACGTATTTTTTTTTTATTTTCTCTTTTGTGCTTTAAATTGGCTCAAGGTTTGAATTTGATCATTGCTTTAGAAAAAAAATCTGGTTGGTTTGCAAGATTTAAAACTATCATTTGAATTCCTAGCGAAAATCTGATATTTGTTTTCTTAGATATTCATTGTGAACCAATAACATTGTTGTTTTCAAAAAGGTTTTAAGTTTAGTAAAAATCACAATTCGACATCCCTTATGATATTTGCCTTTACAGAATCCTAGGAGGGAATCTTTTTGGGAGGGCTTTATGGAGAAGGCTATGAATAAGCTAGAAAAATGGAAGGATAGGAATCTCTCCTTTGGTGGTTGAATTTGCTTCATCTAAACGTCTTAACTTCCTTACTTATTTAAATGTTGTCTTTCTTCAAAATGGAAGGGTAGGGATCTCTCCTTTGGTAGGATGTTGAATAAAGAACCAGGGCTATGGTGTAACACCTCGATCGAATCACAACAAAATGAGAAGGATCTAGAGGCTGTGCACGTACGGGACTATACAACTAAGGATGACTTAAAGGAATTAATTGGTACTACCAATACCAACAAGATGCATCTACCTTTCAGTAACCCATCACTTAAGAACTTCATAGTTAAGCGTGCTTGGCTTGGAGTAGTTGTGGGATGAGTGACCATCTGGGAAGTTTCCTAAAAAGCGTGTAAGTGAGGACAAAACATGTTGAAAAGTCTTGTGTTGGTTTGTGGTGTTAGTCATTGATCCTGGAAGCAGGTAGAGCTGATTGTCGAGATCTTAGAAAGAGCTACCTATGGAGGGTTCTAATTGGTGGGAAATTCTAACCAACAAGGACATTGAGTAAAGTGCCGTCAAGGGAAGTGTCGTAGTGTGAAAGTCGTTGAGAAGTCAAAAATCAAGGATGCTACATATGGCATGAGGCGATATTATCTATGTATAGAGACTAGATGACCTTGGGAACATTTACGGGTGGCCATTTAGTATCCAATTTGTGGAAAGATCTTGGTAAAGTAAGTATGTGGTGACTATGAGTCTGGTAGGTGGTTTGATGCAAATGTAAGTGGAAAGTTGGAGATGGAAGAAAAATTAAATTCTTGGAAGATGTTTGGTTGGGGGAGGAACTAGTATGCTTAAAATATGGTGTTTCCTTCTGTACATGTTATGCACAACATGTTTTGGTACATGTTGCCAACTGATCAATACCATTTTTGGTGTGTCTATCCCAAAGGAAATCCCATAGGACAATGATTCATTTCCCTTTCGAAATTTGGGTTTGTTAAACAGAGAACAATTGAAGAGATTGCTAGCAGTCTCTAGTTTGGGTTTTGATCAGTAAGAGGTCATGATTTTAGCTTATTGTGGTAGAGAGGTTAGTTTTTTATCTTCATTATTATATTTTAAATGTTACTATTTATCTAAAGACTTTAGCTATTTTGTAGTAGAATGTTGACAATTGTTTATCGAAAGTGTTTAATTTTTAGGTTTTGTCCATATGCACATGTTTCATCCTTGATTCCTTCTTAACATGAAATGGCTTAATTTTTGGGTTTTTTGTGGTACAAAGGTTAATATTTTATTCCTGATTTTGATATTTCGTCCCTTCTACTTGTTACATGTGATCTTTTATGTGTTGCTTTGTTATACTTAGTTTGCAAGGTATGAGGTTTTGATTTTGGATTTTGAAAATTATATAATATTATTTGATTAATTTTCAAATGGACAAGTGTAATGAGAATGTTGAGGAGGATTAGTTTGAGATTTTAGATGATGACAATGATTTTAGCTTTATCAAAATAGAATATTATGAGGGTAGTAAATCTAGTGATAACGAAGAGCATGATGATATTGAGATTGAATTTGATGACTCAGATATTGACTTGACGTCTTCTATATTCAATAGCTTTATTGAATTGATAGAAGAACACATAATGGGAATGGAATTTGCAAGTGAAGATGATGGAAGCTTGCTTGTGGGGCTTCTATGGAGGCTGAATCTTTGAGCTTCAATGAGGTCCTTTAATGGTGATTTTCCACCATGGAGATGCAGCGGAAGACAAAGGAGAAGAGGTGAGAGGAGGCGCCATCCACTAGGGAATAAGCCATGGAAGAAGGAGCTTCACCACCAAGATGAGTCTTGGATAAGAAGCTTGGAGAGGATGCTTCAATGGAGCAAAAGAAAGAAGGAGAGAAAGAGAGAGGGGGGAGCACGAAATTGAAGGAAGAAAAAGGGAGAGAAGTTGAACTTTGAGTTGTGTCTCAATGGACTCTCATTCATCAAAGTTACAACAAGTGTTACACATGCTTCTATTTATAGACTTGGTAGCTTCCTTGAGAAGCTTTCTTTAGAAAACTTCCTTGAGAAGCTTCTTTGAGAAAACTTCCTTGAGAAGTTAGAGCTTAGCTACACACACCCTCTCATAACTAAGCTCACCTCCTTGAGAAGCTTGCTTAAGAAGATTCCTAAAGAAGCTAGAGCTTAGCTACACACACCTCTCTAATAGCTAAGCTTACCTCCTTGAGATGAGAAGCTAGAACTTAGCTACACACCCCCTATAATAACTAAGCTCACCCCTATGCCAAAAAAAAAACATGAAAATACAAAAAAAGTCCTTACTACAAAGACTACTCAAAATGCCCCGAAATACAACGCTAAAACCTTACGCTACTAGAATGGCCAAAATACAAGGCCTAAACGAAGGAAAAACCGATTCTAATATTCACAAAGATAAGCGGGCTCATACTTAGCCCATGGGCTCGAAATCTATCCTAAGGCTCATGAGAACCCTAGGGCCTTTCCTTGGATCTCTGGCCCAATCTACTTGGAGTCTTCTATCCAATGCCCTTGCGGGGTAGGATTGCATCATTCCCTCCACCTTGGAAAGGATTTGACCTCAAATCCTGAGGTTCTTCATACTCTGGGCTCCTTCCCTCAACACCTGCAAAAAGAACAAAAACATATGTATTAGTGGTGTTTGGTATGTTGAAGTAAGGTAAGGTATGAAAATCCATTTCCTGGGCATCTTCCCATGAAGAAACATGGTTCCTCACCAACTCAATGAGTGGTGCTACAAGTATAGAAAAATATGGAACAAACCTTTTGTAAAAGTTTGTTAAGTCATGGAAGCCCCAAATTTTTTTTATACTTGGTGGAGTGGGTCACTTAGGAATGACCTTTATTCTCTTAGGGTTCATGGGAACCCCTTGATCACTATTTGACAAATTAAGAAAAGTAACGCAATAAAACATACCTTTTCCTGTATTTTCATATTGATTATTCCTACCAAAAAGTATGACAAACCTAAGGTGTCCCATATGAGTACCTAAGTTTGTATTGAAACTAAAAATAAGAATAAACCTACCTAATGGGTCCCTATGTTCACACACCATGAAGATGTTAGGTGCACGAGTGATTTTACAAAAGAGAGTTGCACCACTCAAAACATTCATCATACCACTTATTTTAGGGACTTGGTTCCTAATAATACCTATTTTGAGCACCAACAAAACACAAGGATTTAAGCTCTTGCGAACCAAACCCTCATCCAACAACTTCTTTACTTGAGGAATAAACTCAAGCCCAAGAGGTGTGGCAATGCTAGCAAGTGTCTTTTTACAAAAGAGAAAATGTGGAGGTTGTCTAAGAGGGAAAGTTTCTTTAATGTTTGTCTTTATTGTAAAATGAGTTTCCTTCTTAGCCAACCTCTTGGAGGAGACACGTACTTCCTTACACTTCTCTTTAACCACTAATGGTTGTCCTTCTTCTTGGGGGTAGATTTCTTCACTAGATTCTTCCCATTTTGCTTCTTCACTTTCGCTAGAGGAAAGTGAAGTAGTAGCCTTATCTTGGCTACTATAAATGTCTCGGCCCCTCATAATCATGGTTTTTGTGGTGGGGCATTGAGAAGTAATATGTCCTTTTCCAAGACATTTAAAGCACTTTATAGAGCTAGTTTTCTCTTGCATACTAGCCTTAGGGGCTTGCTTTTCTATTGTCTTCCCCTTATCATCTTTGGGCTTAGAAGGTGTCACCCCTAAGATGCCTTGACCTTGGTCTTTCTTTGGATAAGAGTGAGAGCCATAAGATTTTGACGTAGACTTCTTTTTAAGTTGTTGCTCTACCCTTATTTCCCAGACAAAGTTAGCCTCTACATTGTCCTTCCCATGGAAGTATGTGAGGTTAATGTTAGCCTCTTGGGGCTTTCTTTCCTTTTCTCTTCTATGGAAGTGAGGTCTAAGATGTGACCTATGCCTTCCTTCGTAATAGTCATGAAGTTCTTCACTTAGGCTCTTGCAAGAGTTATGACTACTATAGGAGGCATGTTTTTCTCTTTTCATTTCTTTCATTATTTTTCTTCTTTCTTCCTCTCTTATTTTCTTTCTTTCATCTTGACTTATTTCTTTCACTATTTTTTTTCCTTTTTCTTTTCTCTCTTGTTTTTCTTTCCATAACTTGAGGGAACTCAACTCATCTAAGATTCTAGATAATGGGTCTTTATGACTAGTACCCTCACCATTAACACTAGATGAATGATGACTCATATTGGTTCCTAAGTTGTGGTTCTTTCTTGTTGGAGGTTTGAAAACAAAAGGTAAAAGAAACTATGGTTGAAACTAGCCAAAATAAACACTAAAATAGGTGTGAAAGATAAGGTAAAAAACTAATTGGTAAAAGGAAAGCTATCTAGGCGGTTTGACAATGGAAGGTAAAGGAAATAAGCTATGAAAGTAAGCAAGAAATGTAAACTAGGCGAATCCTAAGAGTGTTTGGATGACCACATTCAAGGTTCCCAACAAAACACTCACTATCCTAAGGAAAAATTGCCTAAAATTATTACACACAAATGGAAGTTTGGTAACCTATTGGAGGCTCCCAACACACTTCCAATGAAAGGCCTTTTCGTTACAAAACTTGAAAGCAAAGATGGTAAGTAAATTGCAAATTACAAAATTACAAAATTACAAAATGGTCCTCAATTTTGGTGGTTGTTATCTCTTTGGTGATTCACTCAATTTGGAGTGCTTCTTAGTCCAATAGCTCTTAAGGTGGTTGGCCCCTTTCTTCTTGACTCAAATTCTTCAAGGGATGGCACCAATCCTCCTTCCTATTCCCTATATGGCAACCCACAAGCAAGGAAACAAAGAGACAAGCAATAACCAAGGACCAAAAAAAATGAAATGAAAGCTAAACCAATGGAGTTTTAAGAAGACAATTTTTCAAGGATTATTCAACAATTAAAGCAATGAAAAGGACATAGAAGCAAGCTAGGACTCAAAGAGAAACTTAGAATGGCTCTAGAGTAGAGTAAAAAGAACTATAAAAAAAAAGACTCAACAATCCTCTAGCTTTGGCACTTGTTTTCACAGTAATTTTCAATTGAAATTTTGGAACTAAGATTGGTATAACATAGGCATCAATTATAGAATAAATTTTGAGCCAAAACAACAAGCACACTTGCCTTTCACTTTTTTTTTCTCGATATTGATTTTTTTTCTGCCAACTTGTATGATTTTTCTATTTTTTTCATTTTCTCCAAATCACTTGGTTCTTTTTTTATAACTTTTTCCAGATATCTAGAAAATTCAGTAAAAATTTCAGCTCAAAATTCGAAGTAACCAATTCTAAGTAATTTTTACAAGTTTTTATGTCCAAGCTGCGAGCACCAACGATTTTTTTTTAAGCATGGTATATTGATTGCCTTGGGCTTACTTTCAACCTTCCTATGTATGTTGAACTCACTAGGATTGTTTACCACAGTTTTAGGAGTTCAATATTCACTTAGGATCAACATTTCAGCCAGCAATTCAATCACCAAAACTCAAATTCACAATAGACACAATCAAAAGGAAACCTAAAAGTTCAAGAAAAGGTTCACAATCAAAGACTCTCTAAGAATTTTGCATGAACATGTTAAGGACTAATTAACATGAAAGATTTGACTCAAATCAAATAATAGGCTAAATTAATTTCATACACTCGTGAACAAATGAGTTAGACAAAGAAACAAGAAAAAAAAATCAGCACAACATAAGAAATCTTATGTGACAAGTTTCATGACTAGACATGACTTCTATGACAAAACTACAATAGGTGAACAAGTCACTCTATATTTTTTAGGTTTTCTTCTACTTTAACATTTTTTTAAGAATTTTATGGTTTAGGTTTCAGCCACAAAAAATAACAAGACAAAACTCAAAGGAACCTAAGCTCAACACAATTCATGGTTCAAGAACAAGAACAAGAAATTTGAACCATAGAAAATCAAATCTAGCTTCTATAGCAAGTTTAATCGGTAGAAACTCTAAAGAATCATGTTAACAACATTTAGCTCAAGACATGTGAGGAGATACATGGAGAAAAAAATGAAGAAACAACAATGGAAGAGAAGGTAAAGCAAAAAATTAATGGAGGTTTAAGGAGCACCTACTTGAAGCTCTTGTGCTTTGATTACCACTTGATGGAAGCTTGCTTTTGGGGCTTCTATGGAGGCTGGATCTTTGAGCTTCAATAAGGTCCTTTAATGGTGATTTTACACCATGGAGATGCAGCGGAAGACAAAGGAGAAGAGGTGAGAGGAGGCGCCATCCACTAGGGAATAAGCCATGGAAGAAGGAGCTTCACCACCAAGATGAGCCTTGGATAAGAAGCTTGGAGAGGATGCTTCAATGGAGGAAAAGAAAGAAGGAGAGAAAGAGAGAAGGAGGAGCACGAAATTGAAGGAAGAAAAAGGGAGAGAAGTTGAACTTTGAGTTGTGTCTCACAAGACTCTCATTCATCAAAGTTACAACAAGTGTTACACATGCTTCTATTTATAGACATGGTAGCTTTCTTGAGAAGCTTTCTTTAGAAAACTTCCTTGAGAAGCTTCTTTGAGAAAACTTCCTTGAGAAGTTAGAGCTTAGCTACACACACCCTCTCATAACTAAGCTCACCTCCTTGAGAAGCTTGCTTAAGAAGATTCCTAAAGAAGCTAGAGCTTAGCTACACACACCTCTCTAATAGCTAAGCTCACCTCCTTGAGATGAGAAGCTAGAGCTTAGCTGCACACCCCCTATAATAACTAAGCTCACCCCTATGCCAAAAAAAACATGAAAATACAAAAAAAGTCCTTACTACAAAGACTACTCAAAATTCCCCGAAATACAAGGCTAAAACCCTATACTACTAGAATGGCCAAAATACAAGGCCTAAATGAAGGAAAAACCGATTCTAATATTTACAAAGATAAGCGGGCTCATACTTAGCCCATGGGCTTGAAATCTACCCTAAGGCTCATGAGAACCCTAGGGCCTTTCCTTGGATCTCTGGCCCAATCTACTTGGAGTCTTCTATCCAATGCCCTTGTGGGGTAGGATTGCATCAGAAGAGGTTGCTTATAAATTCTATTATGCATATGCAAAGTTCATTGGTTTTGCGATTAGGAAGGATGAGGTTCGTTATGTTTCAAATGGTGAAGTAAAAAGGCATCAATTTGTATGCGACAGAGTGGGACTAAGGAACATAATTTTTTTTTACTAGGGATGATAGGAAAAAGGCTCATAGACCTTTGACCCGTACGGGTTGCCTAGCAAGGTTGCATTTAAAGTTAAATCTCATTGTTAGATTTCATCTCAATCTTAGAATGGATAATATGAGAGATGTAACTCAACTCCAAAAGCTAGCTCATAGGGTGAGGGTTGCCCTCACCTTATAAACTCTATCTTAAGACTATCTCTAGCCAATGTGGGATTACTTTTAGCTGATGTGGGACTTGAATTATTTCCAACACACCCCCTCACGCCAAGCACTTCCTGGGCTCAGGGCGTGAACAACAAATGGTGGGTGTTTGTCACCACAAAGCGAGGACTAGCGGAAGTGTGGTTCCAGGATCAGAACTGGCTCTGATACCATGTTAGATTTCATCTTAAAACCAATTGGCTTTAAGATGAAATCTAACATGGTATCAGAGCAGGCTTTGACCCTAGGACCTCGCCTTCGCTTCCGCTGCGACGAGCACCCACCATTTGTGGTTCACGCAAGCCCAATAAGTGCTGGGCATGAAAGGGGTGTATTGAGAAATACCCAAGTCCCACATCGGCTGCCTCAATCCTTGGAGTGCAGCTTATATACCTGTTGGGCAACTTCACTTAATGTCAATTGATTTTAAGATGAAATCTAACATGGTATCAGAGCAGGCTTTGACCCTGGGACCTCGCCTTCGCTTTCGCTGCGATGAGCACCCACCATTCGTGGTTCACACACCAAGCCCAATAAGTGTTGGGCGTGAAGGGGGTGTATTGGGAAATACCCAAGTCCCACATCGGCTGCCTCAATCGGAGTGCAGCTTATATATCTGTTGGGCAACTTCACTTAATGCCAATTGGTTTTAAGATGAAATCTAACACTCATTACCTCACGGTTCCAAATCGTGTCATTTTGGGAAGGACATAACCATGCATTACGCAAGCCAAATTATGTGCCATTATTTAATTTGTATTGTGGTTTGAGTGATGGTGATAAAGCTCAAGTAGATTCATTGCATGCATGGGGGGGGGGGGGTAGAACGTGTTAAATAATAGGTTACATGATGGCCAAAAAGGTAGACCTACAGAGGTGGGATCCAACAAGAAAAAATTGTTCAACTACATTGAGCAGAGAAGGAGGCCTAGAATAAAAGATGGCTGCTTTGAGTTAGTTACATGGTAAGGTGGACAATGCTGACATGTTTTATGAAAAAGGCTTGATTTTAGAAGATGGAAAATTGATGCATTTATTTTGGGTGAATGGTACTAGTAGAATTGATTATCAATGTTTTGGTGACGTGGTTGCATTTAATGCTACGTATAAGAAGAATAAGTACAACAAGCCGATGGCTACATTTTAGAGAAAAATCATCATTCCAAAACCGTGTTTTTTGGGTGTACACTAGTTGCATATGAAAGTACTGATGTTTATAGATAGGTGTTGAATAAATTTTTGGAGGCAATGTGCAACAAATAACCAAAATCAATTGCGACAAATAATGATCTTGCAATGAGCGAGGCAATCGAGGAAGTGTTCCATGATGCTACACATAGACTTTGTGGGTGGCACTTGCAGAAGAATGCTTTTGAAAACATGAAAAGTCAAGAGTTTTTACATGATTTCAAAAAAGCATTGTATAGTTATGTTACACTAGATAGATTTTAGAGATTCTGGAATCATATGCTTGTTAAACACCAGCTTGAAAGGAATAGTTGAGTTTCACAACTCTACAAAAAGAGGTGTATGTGGGCCACTGCGTACTTACGTGAAACTTTTTTGTTGGCTTATGATTTAGCTCTATATACGAATGTGTGAATTCAGTGATAAAGACATATATCCAAAGGAAAAATACACTTGTGGAATTGCTGTATAATTTTGAACACTCTTTGAGAGACTATAGGTACAATGAGTTGGTTTCAAATTTCAATTCATTGTATACAAATCCTGTGATAGATTCTTCACTTCTCCGTATTGAGGAACATGTTGCAACACTTTATACAAGATATATATATAACAAAGTGAAGGTGCAGATTGTTAATGTCAGTGGACTGAATGTGACACCGAGGACTGAAGCTTTGGACAAGGTGATGTAAAAGGTTGACAAGTATCGAGAACATTTTCATCAAATTGAAGTATCATTTGATAATAATGAATCCAAGTTTGCATGTGAGTGTAAGATGTTTAAGTCTAATGGCATTCCTAGTTGCCACATAATTTGTGTAATGAGGCATGACCATTTGAATTCATTTCCTCCAAGTTTGATTTGCATTCAATGGTTGAAGGATGCAAAAAATAATTTTTATTTTATTTTTATCAATCAAATAATTTGGATAATGACCCTCTTAGTTCTGCCTGTATTAGGGGTACTAGTTGCTAGTTGTAACAGACTATGTGAGATTGTTGGTAAATTGCTTGACAATTTTAATTTTGTCATGAATGAAATTTTGAAGTTGACTAAAGTTTTGCAGCAACAAAGACACATGCATAGCAGTGATAGTCATGCTGAAGATGATGTAGGTGATCCGGATGTGGTCAAGACAAAGGTGCTCCATGAAGAAAAAATGGCCAGAAGAATAGAAAATGCTCTAGTTGTAAAAAAACTGGTCTCACATGTATCACATGTCTATTGATGAAGTCTGTTGGTGATGATTTCATGTGCCATGGAGTTTGATGATAGCCAAAGAGCTGACAATGGAATAACTGATAACAAAAGAGCTGATAAAGGAAGATGCGACAATGGAGCAACTGATAAAGGAAGACCTGACAACGAAAGATTTGATAAAGGAAAACTTGACAACAAAAGAGCTGAATTACGGTTTACTAATATTATTATTATTATTATTTTTAATTCATTTTCGGAGAAGTCATATTCTGGTTTAAAAGGATGATTTTTGCCTTTGAAAAATCTGTTTTCCAGGATAAAGAAATGTTATCAATTGATTTGACTAATAGTTAGGACATGCCTAATACCCAACATAGTGTAGGACACAATGATAATGTATTGTGGATTGTATTGTACACTGCAATCTATTTGTTTTCTAAGTTTATCGTGTTGTTATGTTAGCTTTAATTCTTAAATGTAATATTAATGCAGAAAGGTAGATGGGACATTGGTTGTCAAACACGAGTGAAGGATACAAAGGAAAAGTCAGCTGGACAAAAGTCTACAAAGGAAAATACTGTAAGTTAATGTTATTTTTTGTTTGTGTTTTAATTTGATTTGCTTTTAATTAAATTGAGAACTTTTAAATAATTTACAGAAATGTAAAGGTAATGACAAAAATTTATCAGTAGCCAAAGATGTCAACCTGAATAGTTCTACTCTAAATTCTTCAAAAGAAAATAAACATTGTGGTCCTTCAAGTGTTGAAACTAAAGAAACTAATGCAAAAGATGTTTTACCCTCTCAACAAAACAATAGTTTCCCTTATTCTGGACACTCTCATGGGATATCTTATTATAATGCATATGGAGTATAATATGTTAGATATTAATTAGAAAATTAATAATAGAAAGTTTCTAAGCTTATAATTATGAGTCTTATAATTGTGCAATTTTCTAAGTTAAAAGTTGTAAGTTACTAAGTCAAGGTTGTGAGTTACGAAGTCTTGTAGTTTTCCATTAGCATTTAGTATCTTGGAATAAGGTATTAAGCATCTATGTGATTAGTCAAATGGTCACTCTATTCTAGTATAGATAGGGGATCATACTCTTGTATTTGGTGTGGAAAAGAAATAAAATCTTCTTCCAACAAAGTGGAATCAGAGCTTGAGTTCTAGAGTGTTGAGAGAGAAACACTTTGTGAGTTGAGAGATGGCAAACAATGGCTTAAGTATGTTTCAATTCCCTCATCTTACCAAAGGGAATTATGATAATTGGTGTCGTCGCATGAAAGCCTTGTTAGGTTCTCAAGATGCCTGGGAGATTGTAGAGAAAGGTTATACCCAACCTCAAAATGAGGCTACTTTGTCACCAAATGAGAAGGAGACTTTGTTGAAGTTGAAGAAGAAGGATCAACAAGCACTTGCTTTCATTCATCAAGGTTTGGATGAAGCTATGTTGGAGTTGGTGTCAAATGCAACCACATCCAAATAAGCATGGGAGATTTTGAAAACCTCCCTTGAAGGTGTTGATAAGGTAAAAAAGGTGTGCCTACAAACTCTACGTAGAGAGTTTGAATCATTGCATATGAAGAAATCCAAATCTATCTCGGATTTTGGAAATAAGGTGTTGGCTATTGTGAACCAAATGAAGCATTACGGAGAAAATATGGAAGATGTCCATGTAGTGGAAAAGATCCTTCGCTCCTTAATCGCTAAATTTGATTATGTGGTTTGTGCTATTGAAGAGTCTAAGGATTTAGACTCAATGACCATAGACCAATTGATGGGTTCTCTTCAAGCCTATGAAGAAAGGTTCAATAGAAGACATGATGAGCCATTGGAGCAAGTCCTCAAAGCCAAAGCTTCTTTGAAAGAAAATGGAGGAGAACGTAGTCAAAGAGCACGTGGACGTGGAAGAGGATGTGGTCGTGGACGTGGTCATGGCCAAGGAAGAGGAGGAAGAGGAGATTGTGATAATTTGACAATAATGAATGGAGGAGCCATCAATCCACTAGAAGTTGTGGAAGAGGTAGAAACAATTATGAAAAAGCATATGAAAGGAGGTATGATAAATCTAATGTTGAATGTTTTAATTGTCATAAATATGGCCATTACTCTTGGGAGTGTAGAACTAATGTTTAAGAGAAGGTCAATCTTGTTGATGATAAAGAAGTTGAAGAGCCAACACTACTGCTATCACTTAATAATGGTGAGAAGGAAGACAAATGCTTATGGTATCTTGACAATGGAGCAAGCAATCACATGTGTGGATGCAAAGAGAATTTTGTGGAACTTGATGAGAAGGTGAAAGGAAATGTTTCCTTTGGAGATTCTTCCAAGGTGAAAATCCAAGGAAAAGGTACCATTTTAATTTCTTTAAAAGATGGTGCTCACAAATTAATCACGGATGTTTACTATGTTCCTAAACTAAAAAGCAATATTTTGAGTTTGGGATAACTTGTTGAAAAGGGGTATAAAATTCATATGAAAAATTGTTGTTTATGGCTTCGAGATCAAAATTCTAATTTGATTGCCAAGGTGTTTATGTCAAGAAATAGAATGTTCACCTTGAACATTAAAACCAATGAAGCAAAATTTTGAAGGCTAGCATAAAAGATGAATCATGGTGTTGGCATATGAGATTTGGGCACTTGAATTTTGGAGCACTAAAATCCTTAGGAGAGGAGAAGATGGTGAAAGGGATGCCTCTCATCAACCATTCTAATCAATCGTGTGAAGCATGCTTCCTTGGAAAGCATGCAAGAAGGAGTTTTCCAAAAGAAGCTAATTCAAGAGCAAAGGAGCCTCTCCAACTTGTTTACAGCAATGTGTGTGGCCCAATCAATCCTCCTTCATGTGGTAACAATAAATATTTCTTGCTTTTTATTGATGATTATAGTAGAAAGACTTGGGTTTATTTTCTAAAGCAAAAATCTGAGGCATTTGTAGCTTTTAAAAATTTTAAAGCTCTTGTGGAAAAGGAGAGTGGTTATGTAATCAAAGCTCTAAGATCCGATAGAGGTGGTGAATTCACATCAAAAGAATTTAATGAATTTTGTGAAAAACATGGGATTCGTCGCCCTCTAACGGTTCCTAGATCTCCACAACAAAATGGGGTAGCAGAGAGAAAAAATAGAACTATTCTTAATATGACTAGATGTATGTTGAAGGCTAAAAATATGCCAAAGGAATTTTGGACCGAAGCTGTTGCATGTGCCTTTTATTTGTCCAATCACTCCCCAACAAAGAATGTCAAAGATCAAATACCACAAGAAGCATGGAGTGGAGTGAAGCCAAGAGTTGATCACTTGAGAGTATTTGGGAGCATTGCATATGCTCATGTACCCGACCATGGAAGATTCAAGCTTGATGATCGAAGTGAGAAACATGTGTTCATTGGCTATGATGCAAGCTTAAAAGGCTACAAATTGTACAATCCAAACAATGGGAAGACAATTGTGAGCGGAGATGTTGAGTTCTATGAAGAAGGCACATGGAATTGGGAGGACAAAGAAGACACTTATGATTTTTTCCCGTACTTTAAAGAAAGAGATGAAGAAGCCTTGACTCCAAATGATTCAACTCCAGCTCCTTCACCAACTCCTTCAACCAAAGAAGCCTTATCATCTTCTGAAGGGAGTTCAAGTGAAAGGCCAAGAAGAATGAGAAATATTCAAGAATTATATGATGAAACTGAAGTTATAAATGATTTGTTTTGTCTTTTTGTTGACAGTGAACCCTTAAACTTTGATGAAGCAATGAAAGACAAAAGGTGGAGACAAGCCATGGAAGAAGAAATCAAAGCCATTGAGAAGAACAACACTAGGGAGTTATCAAGCCTTCCCAAAGGTCATGAAGCAATTGGAATCAAACGGGTGTTCAAAATCAAGAAGAATGCAAAAGGAGAGGTTGAGAGACACAAAGCAAGACTCGTAGCTAAAGGCTACAAGCAACAATATGGAGTTGATTATGATGAAGTGTTTGCACTGGATGCCCGCATCGAGACAATTCGTCTTCTTATTTCCATGGCAGCTCAAATGAAGTGGAGAGTTTTTCAGCTTGATGTAAAATCGGCATTTCTAAATGGCTATCTTGAAGAAGATGTCTATGTTGAACAACCAATGGGTTTTGTCATCGAAGGTCAAGAAGGAAAAGTCTTGAAATTGAACAAGGCGTTGTATGGTCTAAAGCAAGCACCGAGGGAATGGAATAGTCGCATTGACAAGTATATCTAAGACAATGGGTTTGTTCGTTGTCAAAATGAGTATGCTCTTTATGTTAAAGCTTTTAATAATGGTGATGTCTTATTTATTTGTATTTATGTGGATGACCTTATCTTTATCGGCAATAACCCAAATTTGTTTAAAGACTTCAAGGAGTCCATGTCTCGTGAATTTGAGATGACAGATATGGGACTCATGTCATATTACTTAGGAAGGGAAGTGAAGCAAATGGAAAATGGTATCTTTGTCTCACAAGAAAGCTACACAAAAGAAGTGTTGAAGAAATTTAATATGCTTGATTGCAATCCCGTGAACACACCTATGGAAGGTGGCTTGAAGTTATCAAAGTTTGATGAAGGAGAGAAGGTAGACCCCACGGTCTTCAAGAGTCTTGTGGGGAGTTTGAGGTATCTAACCAATACAAGGCCCGATATTCTATATGCGGTGGGAGTTGTGTGTCGCTTTATGGAGGCTCCTACCTCTACTCATCTAAAAGCCGCAAAAATAATTCTTCGTTACTGGAAGGGTACAATTGATTTTGGATTGTTTTATTTTCCCTCCAATAACTTTAAGCTTGTGGGGTTTTGTGATAGTGATTTTGCAGGAGATGTTGATGATAGAAAAAGTACTACTAGATTTATGTTTTTTATGGGTGATTATGTTTTTACATGGAGTTCTAAGAAGCAAGCCATTGTGAAACTTTCTACTTGTGAAGCCGAGTATGTAGCTGCAACTTCTTGCACATGTCATGCCATTTGGCTAAGAAGATCGTTGAAGGAACTTCACTTGGTGCAAAAGGAAAGCACAAAGATCTATGTTGATAATAGATCTGGACAAGAGCTTGCCAAGAATCCGGTGTTCCATGAACGAAGTAAGCATATAGATACAAGGTATCATTTTATTAGAGAGTGCATTGCCAAGAAAGAAGTAGAATTGATTCATGTGAAGACTCAAGATCAAGTTGCAGATATTTTCACCAAGCCTCTCAAATTTGAAGATTTTCAAAGATTGCGAGCAAGACTTGGTGTGCAGAAGAATTTTCCAATTAAGGGAGGATGTTAGATATTAATTAGAAAATTAATAATAGAAAGTTTCTAAGCTTATAATTATGAGTCTTATAATTGTGCAATTTTCTAAGTTAAAAGTTGTAAGTTACTAAGTCAAGGTTGTGAGTTATGAAGTCATGTAGTTTTCCATTAGCATTTAGTATCTTGGAATAAGGTATTAAGCATTATGTGATTAGTCAAATGGTCACTCTATTCTAGTATAAATAGGGGATCATACTCTGGTATTTGGTGTGGCAAAGAAATAAAATCTTCTTCCAACATAATATCCCTTATTTCCCCAATATCCCCAAGTTCCACAGCATCCTTAAGTCCCACAGTTTCCCTAAGTCCCACCATTTTCTCAAGAACATAATCATGGAAAATTCCCTCAAAACACCCAATTTCCCCTGTCCCGCACGCACTAAACCCGAATGCAATATGACTTCAGTTAGTTTGTTTACATTGTAATACGACTTCAGTTAGTTTGTTTACACTGTAATATGATTTCAAATTTATTTGTCATAAATGTTGTGTTTATGTCTAATAAGTTGTGGTGCCTTGTAGAACATGAAATCCAAGGGAGGTAATTTTGAATCACTTTATCAATCACTAATGTATAGTAACTCAGCTATGGTCCCCGAGAAATGTAATTAATTAAAGGAGACAATAATAGCTTATGTAATCTACCAACTACAACTTTATAAGTTGTTCCCATATTATGGTTATTAGTTTGTTTCCCCATAACTTGTAAGTATATTTAGCAATCTCATACATAAGTTAATATAGTCAATTATGGATTGTAGTAAAATAATTTTTGACCAAGAATAAAGCTCAATGGAAACATAAGTAGAAAAATCCAGAACCGGATGATGCTCCAATTTAAGTAGAAATTACAGGAAAAATACAAAGAACATGAATAATAATTAAAACCAAAGTTACAAAAACTAAAATCAAAACAACAATAACTAAATCTTGGTCATGATCCTAATCCAGAATTTTGGTCTACTAAGGTTTTTCAAACTCACATCCTTTCAAATTTCAAGACAAGCAGATTTGGGTGGATGACTTTTTGTAGCTTCAGTTGTTGGCCCTTCTTGAATTCATTGTGTTTCATAAGATATACCCACATACATGTGAAGGAAAAATAAGTCGTGGAAGTTGTCCTTCTCTTCAAAATGTCACAGTGATATGTCTCCCCAGCTTCATCCATCAACAAGCAATAGTTGAAATAATCCATTTTCCATTTCTCCCCAAAATGAATTGGAATATAATGCATATAGGCATTGAATAAATATTTAAACGTGTATTTTATAGTTTTAGTCAATCAAAGGTTATAGTTTTATGTCCAATTAATTTGAGCCATTGTTCCAGTCACTCCTTTCTTAGATAACTTGAAAATCCAGTCATGTTCATTGAACTAGTGATCAACAACATCCATCAAATTATTTGGATTCACTTGTGCTTCCATCCTAATAATGAAAAAAGAATCAAGTAGTAAATTTAAGTAAAAAATGGTCTGTAAATATGCGTGTTTTAATTTTATGTAGGGGTGTGCAACAGGTAAGATTGGTCGAGTTCGGGCCAGAAAACCTCATCTTACCTAAGCCTACGAGTCGGCATTTGTGAACCAAACCTACCAGAAGTATATATTCGATTTGGGTGGGTTTCGGTTTGGACGGGTCCATGTTGGTGCAAATAAGGTCTTGTGTTACCATTGCCATAGAAGGCAACACTCCACTACCCTAGTGCAATTTCCTTCTCTTTTTTCACTGCCATGGCAATGCTTACAAAAATGCATCGCTCTTGGCTCCTTCGCGCGGCCATGGAAGAGATGCCGCTGTCATCTCCATTCTTTATCTCTCTCGTCGGCAAGCTTTGAGATGTTGTTGTCATTATCGTCGTTTCTTTCTCATTAAAGCTTCTTTGTGTCTGGTCCATTGTGTAGAAGCAAGCTTCATGATGATGAATTAAGTTCATTCAAGTAGTTTTGATGATGACAAAAAGTCCAAGAGAATGATTTCAAGATTGAGTCAACAAGTTCAAGATCAAGATTAAATCAAGATTAATTTCAAGATTCAAGAAATGACATCAAGAAGAATCAAGATTCAAGAGAAGATGATTTCACAAGGGAAGTATTGAAAAGAATTTTTCAAAAACAAAACATTGCACAGTTTTGTTTTACAAGAAAAGTTGTTTCTCAAAATTTTCTAAGTTACCAGAGTTTTTTACTCTCTGGTAATCGATTACCAATTTTCTGTAATCGATTACCAGTGGCAAAGTTTGATTTCAAAAGCTTTTAACTGAATTTGCAACGTTCCAATTGATTTTTAAATGGTGTAATCGATTACCAGTATATCTGAACGTTGAAATTCAAATTAAATTGTGAAGAGTCATATCTTTTCATAAAATGCTTTGTGTAATCGATTACATGGTTTTGGTAATTGATTACCAGTGACAAGTTCTGAATAAAAAGTCAAGAGATGTAACTTTTCCAATGGTTTTCTCAAGATTTTCTCAAGGTTATAACTCTTCCAATGTTTTTCTTGACTAGACATGAAGAGTCTATAAAAGCAAGACCTTGACTTGCATTCAAAGAACTTTAACAACTCTTACAACTTTTAGAACTTCTTGAACAACTTTTGAGAAATCTTGAAACCTTTGCTTCTCATCTTTCTTCTTCTTCCTTTGCCAAAAAGCTTTCCAAGTTTTCTGGTTTCCAAACCTTGTTCTTTCACAGAAAACAAAAGTGTGCTATATCTTTTCATTCTCTTCTCCCTTTGCCAAAAAGAATTCGACAAGGACTAACCGCCTGAATTCTTTTTGTGTCTCTGTTCTCCCTTTTCCAAAAGAACGAAGGACTAACCGCCTAAATTCTTTTGTGTCTGCCTTCTCCCTTTTCAAAGAATTCAAAAAAACACAGTCTGATAATTCTTTTGATTCTTCCCTTTCCCTTAAACAAAAGATTTCAAAGGACTAACCGCCTGAGACTCAGAACAAGAGAGGGTACATCTCTTGTGGATCAGTTCAAGTGGAGGGTACATCCACTTGGTTGTTCAAAGAGAACAAGGGAGGGTACATCCCTTGTGGATCTTTGCTTGTAAAGGTTTTTACAAGGTTGAAAAGAAATCTCAAGGACCGCAGGTTGCTTGGGGACTGGATGTAGGCACGGGCTGTTGCCGAACCAGTATAAAATTCTTGTGTTTGTCTTCTTCTTCCCTACACTTTTTAATTTCCTCTGTGCACTTTAATTATCGCTTTACTTTTGGTTAAGTTTCTATTTCTGTTCTTTACTTTCTTAACATTATAGTAAAAGCCTAATTGAATCTAGTAACATTAAGAAGAATAAGTTTTTTAATTAGTAAAGGTTCATTAATAATTAATTCAACCCCCCCCCCCCTTCTTAATTATTCCGAGGCCACTTGATCCAACACATTGAGCACAGCAGCTAGCCACACAATTTTGTGTCGCACTGCACAACTCCCTTTCGAATGACCTGAGTGAGAAAGTCCACCACGAGTTCAAAATGGTCTCTTACAAACAGCCTGATTGGAAGCCACAGAAGAGAGAGTGAGAGGAAAAGAAGATTTAGAGCAATAACATTCATGAGGGGGAAGCATAGGGAGTATGTGTCTGTGATTTGGAAGGGAACAAATCTAGGGTTTCAATGTCAAAGGGAGCAGTGCTGGATGATGAATGAAGAACCAAAGGATTAAGTACACAACTTTTAAACATAGGGTATTTAAACATCTTCTTATGATTCAGTCATCAATGGGTTCCGATGGTTCAAGTTTTAAAATCTGAAACCGACCGTAGGAACTAGTGTGAAACCGATTTGTCAACCCGATTTAACTCGCAACTAGTATAAACCCACTTAAAATACAGTTTTTTTGTTCATTTTTTTTGGTTTTGGATCAGGTCGGGTGAACTTGCACACCCCTAATTTTATGTATCTTTATAAAAATAAATCTTACTCAATCAGTTGTATAGGTTGGGGGATAATTGATCTCTTGTTGATTTTGACGAAAGATGCACACAAAGCGCCAAAATACCAGAAAACACCAATATGGTCAGTGTTGAGTCCAAGAGTAACCAAACCATGTCTTTCACTCATGTTGTGAATAATCCCACCACACACAACTGTGTTAAAGTAACTGAGTATTTGTTTTCTCTTGGCTCTTCTATCAAGCATTTGCCAAGATCAGTTCAACCCATCCAATGCTTGTAAAAATTGCATTGAATAATTATCCAATGTTGCACACATGAATTACAACATATTAACCAACTTATAAAGCCTCAAAGTGTTGTAAAAAATTAAAATATATGAAGTTTGTATAGTAACCTTCTTTGGGGAAATGATGGCCCGGAATTTTCCAAAGTCTTGAACTTCTTCTAGGTCTGTGACGAAATCCATTACACTTAGGCAGAGTTTTTGCTTCTGTAAACTTTTAGAGGAAGCGTATGAATGTTGTCTATGCCATTACTTTATATGGCCCATTATGCTTAGGTAGAGTTTTAGAGGAAGTTAAAAGTCAAAATTAACAAATAGCTTAAAGCTTAAATTACTGTATTCCATTAAACTCATTGTTATGGCATGCTTTGTGAGACTAAACGTCCATTTAAGTGTTGGGTCAATAAGGAGGGAAGCTTATTGGTTATACAAAACAATTCTCCTTTTAGTTATGAGAATTGCGTTTTGAAAGTCACACGCTATGCATGCATTTTGTTGTTGCATGTGCTATTTGTAAATTAATTACACAACATAAGAAGGTGGAAATGATGCACTATGAGTTAACAGTGAATACGTTGTGTATTGAAGTGGAAACGAAAAAATGCTTTGAAGTGGAAAGGATGCTACTAGAATTAATTACACAACAAGCACAATATTAAATCTTATACACCTATAACAATTAATTAAAATTGAATGCATCATATTTTAAAGCTTGAGATTAAATCATATGAAACTAAAACAAATTATTATTCACTTCTATGCTATATGTTTTTTGGTGAAAACTTTTAACCTATCTAGAAAATCATAGTGGACCAATATAAATTAAATTCTTAAGTCCTAAGTTAGGACACTAACTATAACATGAGATAATGAACACTTATTTTTAGTCTTATAGTTCAATAGATATAAGATTATCTCATGATCACATATTTTTTATGTTATGTGGTTCTAACTCTTATTCTTATAGTTCCCTAACTAGCAAGTTAATCATAGTGGACCAATCGAAAATAATTATTAAATCCTAAGTTTGTTAGGGTACTAGATATAACATTAGATCATGATGCATGTGGTTCTCACTTTTATGCTTATAGTGCCCTAGCTATCTAGGAAATCATAGTGGACCAATCGAAATTAAATTATTAAATCCTAAGTTAATTAGGGCTCTAGATATAACATTAGATCATGATCACATGTGGTTCTCACTTTTGTTCATATAGTGCCTTGGCTAGCTAGTAAATCACAGTGGACCAATCGAAATTAAATTGTTAAGTCCTAAGTTAATTAGGGCACTAGATAATAATATTAGATAATGATCATATGTAATTCTCACTTTTGTTCTTGTAGTGTCCTGGCTAGTAAATCACAGTGGACCAATCAAAATTAAATTATTAAGTTCTAAGTTAGTTAGGGCACTACATATAACATTAGATCATGATCACATGTGGTTTTCACTTTTCTTATAGTGGACCAATAGAAATTATGTAGAAAATCATAGTGGGCCAATAGAAATTAATTACTTAAGTCCTAAGGATTTAATTACCCAAACTATAACATGAGATACCAATACATGTATATACGGATACAGATACAATATGGTTACAAAATGTTACACATGAGTTGATTATTATTTTTTATTACATAAGGAAAACCATATACTAGGATAGGTACTTTGAATTTTGTTGGAAATAAATATTCATTACTAAAAAATTACTTTTTTATGATGCGCATTCTAAGACGGTTATACGTAACCGTCTTAGAATGTCATGCAGTGGAAATTTTATAATTAAAAAGAATAATTTTTTTATGACACACATTCTAAGACGGTTTTACGGAACCGCCTTAGAATGTACTAGGGGAACGATGGCGACGATGGGTTTATATATAAAAACATCGTTGTTTGCTAGCGTATTCTAAGGGGACCTGGCTTATAATAAAACGGTAGGAGTTGTTTGCGTTTTAAAAGACAGAAACCCTTGCCTAGTGCTTATCACCATTGCTAGGGGAGAAAGGGAGAGGCGCGAAAATGAGCGGAGCGAAGGGGAAGAAAAAGGGAGCGAGCTTCGTGATCCATTGCGAGAAAGGAAAGAGACGTTTTCCAGAAAATTGCTCAACTACGTAACCCTACTCCTCCTCACCGCAACCTCACTTTCTTCACACCGCAACCTCTCGCAACCCCTTGCACTTACTCATACTCACAACCTCTCTTTCAGGTTCGTCTCTCTCACAACTTTGATTTCTCTCATACCTTTCTCTCCCCTAAAGTTTGACTAAGGTCTTTTCATAGGGTTTGATTTGGGTTATGCGTGTGGCTGTAGCAGAGTTAACTAGTTCTGTGGTTTATACTTTCTTCTTGTTTTGCATTCTATGTGTTTTTGTTAATGCTTAAGTCGTTGGACTTTCAAAGAGAGATAGTGAAACTGAAATAGAGGGAAGAAAAAAAACAAGCGTGTAATTAGCGTGACTACGGTGTCATCATTTTCTCCTATTTCTTAACCCTTTTTGTCACTATTTTAATTACTGATTAGCCTTAATTGTCAAATTAATTATGCAGTTTTATCATTTGGGCCTACTGGACTAATTTTGTGTTTTTAATTTAATTTCAGGAGAATTATAAGCAATTGGGCTTAAATTCGGGATTGGGCTTGGACTTGAAGAGAGCAGACAATTTTATTCTACCAAATCTTATCTTATCCAGATTTTATCTCATCTAGATATTATTTCATCTAGATTTTATCTTATCTTATCTTATCTAGATTTTATTTCATCAAGATTTTATTTTATCAAATCTTATCTTATCTTGTCCAGATTTTATTTTATTTATTTATGGGCTTGGACTTAAAACAGATTTGTAAGCTTTGGGGCTGAGAACCTATATAATAGCACCAAGGTTCTAGTTTTGGGGGGCCATTTCGTTTTTGGAAGAAAGAATAATTTTAGGTTTTGCAATTCCAGTATTTACTATTCACGTAGCATTAAAATTTCGTTTTCTGCTTCAATCTGCAATTTCGTTTTCTACTGATTAATGGAAGGATAAGTCTCCAGCGTTGTTCTCTCTTGAGGATCAAGCACAGCTCTCTTTGATGTTTTATTATTACTATTGATTTCTGCTAGTTTTTCTTCTTCACTAATTACTATGTATTTGTTGCTATTAATCCATGCATGTTTAGTGCTTGATTAATTGTCTCTGCGCTTAATTTACGTTCATGCTTAATGATCAGTTTCGTTCATGATTAATTGGTGTATGTGTTGCTTAATCACATAATGACAGTCTTATGTTAATTTTTGCTTAGTAATTTAATTTAGGGTTGAATTAAGTGGTTGAATTGATTAAGGATAAATTCTCGTAACCTAGGATAAGAGACTTGCTTGTGAATCAAGGGGAAACAACATGTTTTAATTTTGTTATTTTCTAATTCAAATTGCTTTCTGTTTAATTTACAAAAACAAACAACCCCCCCCCCAATTCGTTACTGTTTCACAATTATCTGTTATGAACGTTTGGTTGGTCATTGCTCGTTGGGAGATGACCTAGGATCACTTCCTAGATATTGCATTTTTAATGTTTATTTGATTTGGGTACGGCCTCGATCAAATTTGGCGTCGTTGCCGAGGAGCAGTGGGCCAAAGGTTCATAATAGTGTGTAGTTATCTTATTTTGTGTAGCGTTCTGTTTTGCATTCCCTATTTAGCGACTGTTTTTAGCGACTGATTCAGCTTTGTGTTTTGTTGTGAACAGTGATTAGCGACTGATTTTGCAATTTAATTAGCGATTTTTGTTTTGATAGTTAGAGTTGTTATTTTTAGCTGATTTTTTGTGTGGTAGCTTCTTTTGATCCATATTTTGTGTGAAAAATACCAGGGGCACTTGGTGTGGCAGTATTTGAGAGAGACAAAAAAATTGGGAACTTGATTTTAGCAAAACTTAAAACGACCATAACTTTTGCTCCGGGTATCAGAACAACTATTATTATATATGCATTTGGAGTAGAAAAAAATTTCCTGTACTGTGACAACCCACTGAAGCCAGTTGGGGTCTCCCAAACTCCAAAAATCAGCCGTTTACTAAGTTTTTTTTTATTTTTCAAGTGTTATTATCCTATTTTTCTAAACGTTTCTTAGGTAGTTTTCATAGTTAGACTTTGAATTTTTGTTTGAAATTTTTTGTGCTATCTTTCCATGATTTTAAGGTGTTCCTCACAAAATTTCAGCTCATTTTGATATTGTTTGAGTATAGTTGTAGTTTTACCCCCTTGTTAGGTGCTTGTTGAGAACACATTATTTGCTGCATATAGTGCATTACTAGGGGCAATCCAGGTGATTTACAACCCTTTGATCCTGAAATAGATAGAACCTTTCATAGATTAGTTAGACATAGTGTGTATCCTGGTCATTCTGTGCATTTTGAGCATTCTGAGCATTCTGTTGAGGGTGATTCTGAATATTCTGATTTTGAGCATTCCAATACTAATTTTCATACTGAGAACATGGCTTAACCTCCACCTCGTGAGAGGACTCTTAGATTGCTGCACCTGATTTCACTTATGAAAGCTTGTGCATTCAATATCCTAATGAGGGTGTTCCATATGTTCTCAAGACAGGACTAATACATTTGCTACCCAACTTTCATGGTCTTGCAGGTGAAGATCCTCATAAGCATCTTAAGGAGTTTCATATTGTTTGTTCCACCATGAATCCCCTTGATGTCCAAGAAGAGCATATCTTTCTAAAGGCTTTTCCTCATTCTCTAGAAGGAGTGGCAAAAGATTGGCTATACTACCTTGCTCCCTGGTCCATTTTCAGCTGGGATGACCTTAAGAGGGTGTTCTTGGAGAAATTTTTCCCTGCATCTAGGACCACTGCCATTAGAAAAGACATTTTAGGCATCAGGAAACTTAGTGGAGAAAGCCTATATGAGTATTGGGAAAGATTCAAGAAATTGTGTGCAAGCTGTCCTCACCACCAGATTTCTGAGCAACTCCTTCTTCAATATTTCTATGAGGGGTTTAGCAACACGGAGAGGAGTATGATTGATGCTGCCAGTGGTGGAGCTCTTGGTGATATGACCCTTGCTGAGGCTAGGAATTTGATTGAGAAGATAGGTTCCAACTCCCAACAATTCAGTGCAAGAAATGATGCTATTGTTCTTAGAGGAGTCCATGAGGTGGCCACGGATTCATCTTCATCTATTGAAAATAAAAAGCTTGAAGGAAAACTTGATGCCTTGGTAATCCTAGTAACTCAGCTTGCCATGAATCAGAAATCTACACCTGTTGCAAGAGTCTGTGGTCTATGTTCTTCTGCAGATCACCATACAGATCTCTGTCCTTCTTTGCAGCAATCTAGAGTCAATGAGCAACCTGAAGCTTATGCTACAAACATTTATAATAGACCTCCTCAGCAACAAAACCAACAACAGTAGAATAATTATGACCTTTCAAGCAATAGATACAATCCAGGTTGGAGGAATCATCCAAATATGAGATGGATAAGTCCTCCACAACAACAACAGCTTGTCCCTCCTTTTCAGAATACTGCTGGTCCAAGCAAGCCATATGTTCCTCCTCCAATACAACAACAACAGCAGCAGCAGTCACAACAAAAACAACAAGCAATTGAGGTTCCTCCTCAACCTTCCTTAGAAGAGTTAGTGAGGCAGATGACCATCCAGAATATGTAATTTCAGCAAGAGACAAGAGCCTCCATTCAGAGTCTGACAAATCAGATGGGGCAGATGGCTACTTAGTTGAACCAAGCTCAATCCCAAAATTCTGACAAATTGCCTTCACAAACTGTGCAGAATCCAAAAAATGTGAGTGCCATTACCTTGAGGTCTGGCAACCAAATTCAAATGCCTCCACCAGTAGCAGCACCTGCACCTGAACCTGTCAAGCTTCCTAAAAAAAAATTTCATGCAGGTGAACCTTCTTCTAGTAATTCTGACTTACCACAGCCTCCTATCCCTCTTCCATTCCCACATAGAGCAATTCCAAACAAAAAAATGGAAGAAGTGGGAAAGGAGATCTTGGAGACCTTCAGGAAAGTAGAGGTGAACATACCTCTGCTAGATGCCATCAAGCAAATTCCAAGATATGCCAAGTTTCTAAAGGAGTTGTGCACCCACAAAAGGAAGCTCAAAGGCAATGAAAGGATTAGCATGGGCAGAAATGTGTCAGCATTGATAGGTAAATCTGTTCCAATTATTTTAGGCAGACCATTTATGAAAACAGCCCGAACCAAGATAGATGTTTATGCTGGCACATTGTCTATGGAATTTGGTGATATTATTGTTCATTTTAACATTCTTGATGCCATGAAACATCCATCTGAGGATCATTATGTTTTTCGTGCTGAGATAATTGATCAGATTGTTGATGATTATATGTTTGATTTTGATTATGTTCTTCATGGTACGAAACATCCATTTTTATCTGATCTGCATACTTGTCATTCCTTATGCATTGAATCTGAATCTGAGTTTGAATTTGATCTTGTATCTAATTTTTATGCTGAGAATGAATCTGAATTTAAGTCTGGTTCTGATTTTCTGGGTGTTGTACCTCTTGATGTTGATTTTTTAGAGTTAGAATGCACTAACCATGTTGCAGGAAGTACATATACTTCTGACTTACTTTATAAGGTACAGGCTGAGGAACCTTCTTCTTCTCCTACCCTGGTTCCTCCCATTGTTCAGCCACCACCCACACCAGAGTTAAAGCCCTTACCAGCAAACCTTAAGTATGCTTACTTGGAGGACAAGGAAAACTTTCCAGTGATCATCTCTACCTCTCTTGCTGCTAAGCAAGAGGAGAAGTTGTTGCTAGTGCTCAAAAAGCACAAGAAAGCCATTGGATGGACTTTAGTAGACATTCCTGGTATTAGCCCATCTACCTGCATGCATAGGATACGTTTCGAGGATGGAGCTAAGCCAGTGAGGCAGCCACAACGACGATTCAACCCCGTCATTCTAGATGTGGTGAAAAAAGAGGTGGCCAAGCTCTTACAAGTTGGAATCATCTACCCCATTTTTGACAGCCAGTAGGTGAGTCCAGTCCAAGTGGTTCCTAAGAAGACATGCCTCACAATGATTAAGAATGAAAGGGATGAGCTTATCCCCACAAGAATGCAAAACAGCTGGCGAGTCTCGATTGATTATAGGAGGCTGAACCAGGTAATCAGAAAAGATCATTTTCCCTTGCCATTCATTGATCAAATGCTTGAGCGCTTGGCAGGTAAGTCTCATTACTATTTTCTTGATGGTTTTTCTGGTTATTTACAAATTCATATTGCTCTTGAGGATCAAGAAAAGACCACATTCACCTATCCCTTTGGCACTTTTGCCTATAGGAGGATGCTCTTTGGCCTATGCAACGCCCCTGGTACCTTCCAGCGATGTATGCTTAGCATTTTCAGTGATTTTTTAGAGAGTTGCATAGAGGTATTTATGGATGATTTTACTGTTTATGGATCCTCTTTTGATACATGTTTGGATAGTCTGGATAGAGTTCTTAGTAGATGCATTGAAACTAACCTTGTGCTGAATTTTGAAAAACGTCACTTCATGGTAGAACAAGGTATAGTTTTAGGGCATATCATTTCGAATAAGGGCATAGAGGTAGACCCTACAAAAATAGATGTTATTTCACAATTGCCTTACCCCTCTTGCATGCGAGAGGTTCGCTCTTTTCTTGGTCATACAGGGTTTTATAGGCGCTTTATCAAGGATTTTAGCAAAGTGGCCCTTCCACTATCCAATCTGCTAAAAAAGGAGGTGGAATTTGATTTTAATGACCAATGCAAATAGGCTTTTGATTTCCTCAAGCGCGCGGTGACAACCACCCCTATCATTCAGGCCCCTGATTGGACAGCCCCATTTGAGTTAATGTGCGATGCATCCAATTACGCATTGGGGGTTGTCCTTGCTCAAAAGATTGATAAGCTGCCTCGGGTGATCTACTACGCGTCCATAACTTTGGATGCTGCTCAAGCAAATTACACTACCACAGAGAAGGAGCTATTAGCGATAGTTTTTGCTCTTGAAAAATTTCATTCATATTTGCTTGGTACTCGTGTGATTGCTTATACTGACCATGCAACTCTAAAGTACCTATTGAAGAAGGCTAAATCAAAGCCTAGATTGATCAGGTGGATGCTTTGGCTCCAAGAGTTTGATTTGAAGATCCATGATCGAAGTGGTGCGCAAAACCTCGTACCTGACTATCTGAGTAGGATTGAGCATGTGTCTCAGGACTCACCCATTCGGGATGATTTTCCGGATGACTATTTGTACATTCTGTATAGTATTTCTGATTCCTTCCCCACTCCCTAGTTTGCTAATATTGTGAATTATTTGGTTGCTTCTGGTTTTCCTCCCTTAGCATCTAAAGCTCAAAATGATAAAATTAAGAGCGATGCTAAGCATTATATTTGGGATGACCCCTATTTGTGGAAGTTGTGTAGTGACCAGGTTATTAGGAGATGCATTCCAGACCATGAGATTGGCTCAGTCCTACAATTCTGTCATTCTTCCGCACCAGGTGGCTATCTTGGCATACAGAGGACAGCTCGCAAGGTGCTTGACTGCGGTTTCTATTGGCCCACCATCTTCAAGGATGCATGGAGAATTTGTAGCACTTGTGAGCCTTGTTAGAGAGCAGACGGCTCACCTTCATGGAGACAGCAAATGCCTCAACAACCCATGTTATTCTATGAGGTGTTTGATGTCTGGGGTATAGATTTTATGGGGCCTTTCCCTGTCTCTTTTGGGGTTTTGTTTATATTCTCCTTGCTGTTGATTATGTTTCAAAATGGGTGGAAGCCAAACCCACCAGAACTAACGATGCTAAGGCTGTTGTGGATTTTTTTAGATCTAATTTGTTTTGCAGGTATGGAGTCCCTAGAGCCATTGTTAGTGATCAAGGCACCCATTTTTGTAACAGATCCATGTATGTCTTGCTCAAAAAGTATGGGGTCGTGCACAAAATTTCCACACCATACCACCCCCAAACTAATGGGCAGGCTGAGATTTCAAACAGGGAGATAAAAAGGATCTTGGAGAAGATTGCGCAGCCGAACAGAAAGGATTGGAGCGCCAGGCTAGATGATGCTCTTTGGGCGCATAGGACTACCTACAAAGCACCCATAGGAATGTCTCCTTATCGGGTTGTCTTTGGCAAGGCATGTCATCTTCCTGTAGAGATAGAGCACAAAGCCTACTGGGCTGTAAAGACCTACAACTTCTCTATTGATCAGGCTGGAGAGAAAAGGAAGTTGCAACTAAGTGAGCTAGATGATATCTGTTTAGAAGCCTATGAGAATTCCAAATTCTACAAAGAGAAGACTAAGAAGTTCCATGATAGTCTGATAGCTAAGAAGTGTGACATCCTAGAATTTCTACCCGGAATTTTGTAAGTGTTACATTTAAATAATTATATATATATATATATATATATATATATATATATTATTCAATGTATATATATATATATATTCTTGGTAGAAGTATGTACATTGGGGGAAAGATACGCGGGTTAGACTAATTAACGAAGAGTAACCCATAACCGAACGGTTATAGATTAATTCGCAATTAATTAGTCTAAAAATTATCGTTTTGCGTGTAACTTAAAATTTAACAAAACCAGCCTCTCTGAACCACTCTCAGGGTCTCATTCTGAGCGTTTTGATATATATATTGCCTACTTTCAAAAACAGGCCCCGACGGGTGCAGAGAAACTCGAGGAATTGGAACCAGAGAGGCGGCATGCAAACCGAGGCAGGATTTCAGCATCCAAAAAGGTTCAATTTTTTCTTCCTTATGGCTAAGTATGATGTCAAATCAAAGGAAAAGGTGGGCCCTTTTTGCTCCACTTAAAATAGGACATATGGCAATTGCTTTTAGAAAAGAAAATGAAAAAGAAAAGAAAATCATTTTTTTTATAAAAAGCCCAAATCTTCTCTCTCTTCCTTCAGAAAATTTCAGCAGCTTCTTCCCTCCTTCCGCGTTGCTTTTTTCTCTTCTTCTTCTCCACCATTGTTGCCTCCATTGAAGCTCCAAATTCCTCTTCCTTTCTACCCCAAATTGCAAGGAAAAGCCATTTTCGGAGTCTTGGAGCATACCTCTACTTCGTGGGGCTTTAAATTTCAGGTAAAGGTGGACTTCTTCTCACTTGAAATCTGTGGGTGTTGGGTTTTTGGGAGCTATGATGGGTAGTTCTACTAGGTTATTGCCTTAGGGTAGTTATTTGTGAAGGAATTTGTTGAAATTATGCTAAACTTGACATGTTTGATGTGGGCAAAACTACCCATGTTGATTTAGGGTTTAATAATGATGCTTTGTGATATATGTATGCTTAAAATGTTGATAGAAAACTGGTAGAGATGATGGGGAGAGTTAACTTAGAGTTAAATGTGAGAATGGTAGTGTTGTAAGTGGAAAAGTGTGAGATTTTGAGGGTTAGAAAAGCAAAATTTGGGGTTAGTGGAAATTGGAGTCTAAGGTGAGTTGATTCTAGTTTAGAATGTCAATTAGGACTTGTAGGAAAGCTTGGGTAGAGCAAATGAGAAAAATGAGTGACAAATATGAAAGGAAAGAGCCATTTCTAGGGTAAATTGGGTGTTGAGAGGCCAAATTTTGAATAGGTGGAGATTTCAACTTAAAACCAGTTTGAGCAAGTCTAAATCAATGTTATAGACTTGATGAAGATGAGAGTTTACCCCAAAATTACCAAATTTTCATTTTCACCTTTCAAACCTTGAGAATTCACTAAATTGGTGGGTTTTGGATACCTAAATTTTGATTTACCTTGGTTTGAAGTTTGTTTTTGGTTTAAACATGATTTAGACATGGTTTAGGACTTGTAGGATCCAATTTGAGTGAAATTGGATACAAGCAAGTTAGAATTCGAAATCTGCCAAATTATGCAACAAAAGCTGTCAAATTGTGCAGCAGATTTTACCAATTATGCAGAAAAATGGTTGTGCAGCACTAGTCACGGGAAAGGTAGTACATATCGTGTTCTAGATATTTTCTAGCAGATCCCAACGGTCAAAATTTAGATTTCTGTATTAGGAACCTCCAGTAAAAATTTCAAGGCGATCCAATGGTTAACAAATCAGAATGAAGAGAATGTTACTGGGGTATATGAGTAGGAAAAACTGTGGAATTTGAATGAGTTTTGTGCAGAGTTTTCTGCCTCCACTCTATTTTTCTTGGTTTAGGGTAGTTTCATGACAAATGAAATTGAATTGTTTGGATATTGTGAAAGCTTGGAGGGGTTGATGGGGACCCGATGCTGAGAGGAATGAGGATAAGGGCTACGTAGGAGTGCGTGAGCTCAATTTAAAGATGGGCAACTGGGGATGGTGTGCTTATGCCTGACTTGTGGAAATGAGATAATTGATTTGTGCCATCGCCCGATCGCCACCTAGTACCACATATGACGGGTGCCTCACAATCCAATAAGCTTGATGTGAGAAAGCGTGGAAGAGTCAGTCTTCCTACTTTTGTTTGTTGACCACAGAGTGGTACCTGGAGATATGTCGCGGGGGTCAGGAGACCTTGGGGACGCCAGGTGGGGTGCTATTTCCCAAAACCAAGCTTGGTCAATCCCGACCCAACCCGGGCATAGTCAGTCAGTGAGAACCTGTGACGTACCTAAGGAGGCGAGCTCCTGGCAGTCAACCAATAAAAGAACAAAGTCCACGAAGCAAGGAGGCTTGTGTGGCGACTGGCCAACTATGTATCTTGGGTGGTATCTGAAAATTACCCTCTGGTAATCGATTATCATTCATGGGTAATCGATTACAGGGTTTAAAAATGGAGACAGGATGTTAAGTAGCCTCTGGTAATCGATTACCATTCGTGGGTAATCGATTATAGGGTTTAAAAATGGAGACAGGATGTTAAGTAGCCTCTGGTAATCGATTACCATTCATGGGTAATCGATTACAGGATTTAAAAATGGAGACAAGATGTTAAGTAGCTTTTGGTAATCAATTACCAATTGTGTGTAATCTATTACACGGTATGATAGGGCACTGGTAATCGATTACCAGTTGTGTGTAATCAATTACATAGTGTTACCTGCTACTGGTAATCGATTACCATTTATGTGTAATCGATTACACAGTGTAACTTGTAGATTCCAATGTGCAAAGGCTGAGTAATTCATTTTTGGGCACTGGTAATCGATTACATACTTTGGTAATCGATTACCAGAGAGGAAATCCCTTGAACAAGACATTTTGACTATACGTAGCCGTTAGGGGACGCATTGTATTGTTACCTGTGTAGTTAGATTTCTTGTGAAAGAGTCTACCCTCTTTCTTTTATCTCTTGTAGATCGCGATGGCAGCGTAGTTGATCCATGATCGCGTTGTGATGGAGTGCCTAGAGGGTGTTTGGGAGACCCTCGAAGGCAATGAGAGGTGCCGATTCCGTGACACAATTTGACTCACTGCTACTTCATTAGTACATCCGGAGGAACCCGAATGCACACTTCAGCAGCCTGTGGAGTGGATACTACCTACACCTACTCCATATCGACTAGTTGAGCCGGTTCAAGTGATAGAGGTGTCATCCTCTGAAGATGATCTTGAAGAGGACCCAGAGGAGTTACCTCGTGAACCTGCTGCAGATGCCCCTGATTTCCCAGAGGATGATGAGGACCCACTCCCTGATGTTGATTCTCTAGAGGATATTATGTCAGCATCTGAGGCAGACTCTACAGAGGAGAGTGGCCCGGGAGGGACAGCGAATAGTGACGACTCTTTATCATAGTAGACGGCTCCTTAGACTAGGCGTACATACTTTTTGTGGGCGGGTGTATCTAGTTCAGACTGCTAGGTTTACTCTTTTGATTTTTGGGTGGGTAGACCTATTGTATAGAAATTTTGATGATTGTATATATTGTGGCTGAAGCCACCACAGTTGTTACCTTTGCTCTAGATGTCACTATGTTATTTTGCAGACACCCATATTTTGGACAGTTGTAGATGATAAAAACAATTATGTTTTATCTTGTTATTTGAAAAGAAAATGTTAACTAAGTTTATTTGAAAAGAGTTTACCGACCGCATCTTATTATTTCTCATGTGACGACCTAAAATGATGGCTGGTATATTTTTGAAAGAGCAAAATAGTTTAGAGGTTATAAGTGATCAGAAAGAAATGAATCCAAATAGAGTTGTGAACTGGCTATTTAGGACTCTATAGTGATAATTTTCCTTCTGAATTTAATTACCGTGAAATGAAGGACTTCGTTGTTGGACAGAAAGTTTTATTGTATAACTCTAGGCTCGGACTCATAAGTGGTAAGTTGAGGTCAAAGTGGATTGGTCCTTTTGGGTTATGTACAGGTAATGGATAATTGTTTTTGAAATAGGAGTTTCTTGGCATTTTGTGAATTGAAACCCTTGTGTTTCTCTACATGTCAAGTTAGTTTTGAAAGTTCGAATTGAAAGTGATAGATTTACCCTTGGTGAGAATCTGAGCCATCATCATCTATTTTATTCGGTGTGTTTTGCCCCATTGATTGCTTGCACAATAGCCTTGGCTTGACTCTTGTTGATACTTCTTGCTTCACATGCATGTTGGGAGATGATTTAGGCATTTTGTTATTATAAGCCTCTAGCCAAATGAGCCTACCTTGAATTAATTCCTTTGATAGCCCCTTTGAGCCTATGTTCCCCTTTCTTTGTTTTGAAGCTCATTACAAGCCTTAAGTGAAAAACCATGATTTCACCCTACCCTTAAGGAATTTGGAGCTTTGGAATAAGTGTGAGGGGGGGGGGTATGTTTCATTGGATGATATGTTTTTATTGGCCATGCTTGATGATGTATACATTTATTGCCTAATTGTTGCTTTATTTTTCAAATGCTTTCAATTGCTACTGTTCACGTTCAAAAAAAAAATACAAAAAAAAAATAGAAATGAATGAAGTTGAATAAATGAGGTCTTGGTTTGAAGACATGGATTGGTTGAGGACTTGGTTGATTTTGTTTTGGGTTTACTTTTGAAAGCTTAATTTGTAATTTTGGTTTTGGGGTTTACTACTTTTTCTTACTTCCCACTTATTCCCCATTGCTCCTCTATTCCTTTGGGTTTTAGCTACTATCCCATACTTTCCTCTACCTTGTCCTTGGCCCCATTACAACCTTAAAAGAACTTTTGATCCTCATGTGCATGTGTTTGTGATGTGGTTGTCAATTTTAGAGTCTTGCCAAGTCTATGTGGTGTTTGTTTTCATGGGTGCTCTAAGAGTAAACAGTAGCCTAGACACTTGAGAGATAGAGTGCATATCTTGTGAGGCTTTATCACTTTTCATTCTCGAGCTGATTAACTATCTTGCCATGTTTGAGATGCTTGGATGATTTTCCTGATGGCCTTGATTCTTTAACTCTTTACGTGTTGGATGTTACCCATTCTTTTCATTCCTTGAGATTCATTGAGAAATATGTAATTTTTTTTGTGTCTGTTTGTTTCTCTTTAATGTCTCTGGATTTTTCCCTTGCTTTGTTTTTTTTTATTTTGCCCAGGAGTGCAAAAGACTAAGTGTGAGAGGATTTGATGTGTCATCATTTTTTCCTATTTCTTAACCCTTTTTGTCACTATTTTAATTACTGATTAGCCTTAATTGTCAAAATAAAAAAGACAAATAGAATTTGTATAAAATAGAACACATGCACTTTCCTTTTTCGTCATTCTCAATCTTTGTGAGTTTCTTTGAGATTGGGCGCACAAGTTAACTAAAAGGCAATGTATTATACTAATTTTCACAAGGATGGACGCTTTCTGGATTTAGCGTGTTGGACGCTACATAAAATAAAGCAAACTCTTTTTGATTGTGGATGATATTGAATATTATAAATTAACATAATGATCATATCCACTTGTCCAAAACTCATTAGAACATCAATAATTTACTTATTGTTATACATCAAAATCCAAGGTGGATGAGACGAGTGGTCGTCCAGACCTAACAACCTCTCTCTTTTTTATGATGACAAACAATATAAATTTTGATTTATAAAGATAATTAGAGTTTTAAGAGATTTAAGAACAATGTAATGCAGTTAAACTCCCTTTGAGTTCAATCATGGAAAGAAAATGATATAGATACATTATACATGACATATGAGGCAGCGAAATGATAACAGTTAATAACCAAAGAGAGAACATGTATGGAAATACTCCAAAACCACTTTTATTTAAACCTGTTAGCTCAATTAGAATCAAAATTCATATTTCTCCCCGTTTTGTCATAAGAAAAAATGGGTTTGAAGATCGAAAGATTGATGGACATCATTATCAGTCCTGAGTAGGCAGTGGTGATGGAAGTTGAGAAGGTGGTGGTGAAAATGGAGGAGTTGGTGGTTGAGGTATTGGTGCAGGTGCAACAAAAACTCCAAGCATAGACATTTGAGTCTGTTGAATGTTTTGAAGGAGAACGACACCAAGGTTGGAGAACTGGGTGGTAATGACATTCTGAATGGAAAGCCTAAATTTCTCATTCTCTTAACATTGTCGTTCGACAAAAGTTTCCATGGCTTGCCCTATCATATCTTGCACTTGATCTCTTGTAATGGTAGGGAGTTGTGCATAGTTCAGAGGTGTGGGGCTGGAACTAGTAAAGTTGACGACGACTAAATCAGGTTCGCCCTTATCACTAGAAGTAGCCTTATTTGAAGTTATAGACTGCTTGGACGCAAGTTCTAGAGCGTTGTGTTCAACTTCATCAGCTATAACTGCATTGGATGACATAGGAGTTTCCTCCATGACACCAATGTTTGTAAGATCAATGATGATCCCAAATACAATGTTGTCGTCCATAGCTTTAGCAGATGCATCAACCTAGACAAAGGCGGCATTATCTTTCTCAGCAGCAGTAGCAATAACTTCTTCTTCATCCTTCTTGCTTTGTTGAGCTTCGTGAAGCTGAGTCACATGAGCTATCATCTGATCTTCGGTCATCTTCTTCAAATTATATTTGCCTTCATATTGAATAATGAGAAGTTTAAGAAAACATTGAATGAATGGGTAGCTTTCAGCATCCTTTGTAAAGCAAAAGCAAACATCACCAAAGTGGTAATTCCTAATAGGACACAACACTTGAATGGCATCGTGGTGCTTAGCATTGTCACTTCCATCATAACTAGAAGTGGATGCTTTTTTAGAGTACATCTACACAATCTAATTCCATAAGGTCCTAGTATGATAAGCATTAGAAGTTCGAATCAACTTCTTCCCACTAAACAATGAGTTTCAGTTGCGAGGAAAATTAACAATCTCCACCTTCATCTTTCTTGTCGGCATCTCTTTATTGTAATAAAGCATAAATCTATTCTTCTTGATAGCATCCAAAATTGGTAGGTGTGAACTCACTTTATTAACAACCATCTTGATATCAGTGGCTCTTGAGATGTGCAGACCAGGAGGGTAGGCAATGGTCTGGTCTTTCAGGTATACCTATTCATGCAGTTTGCCAGGGGATGATCGGTTACCAGTAGCATAATTGTTTTGAAAACGTTTTCAAATTGAATTTACAACGTTCCAATTATTTTCAAAAAGCTGTAATCGATTACCAGTACCTTTGAACGTTGAAATTCAAATTCAAATGTGAAGAGTCACAACCTTTCACACAAAAGCTTTGTGTAATCGATTACACTAATTTGGTAATCGATTACCAGTGACTGTTTCTGATAAATCAAAAGATGTAACTCTTCAAAAAGGTTTTGACTTTTTCAAATTGGTTTTAAGTTTTTCTAAAAGTTATAACTCTTCTAAATGGTCTTCTTGACCAGACATGAAGAGTCTATAAAAGCAAGACTTTGTTTTGCATTTTGAATCAATTCATTCTTTCACACTTTTACTTTTCCAATCAATCCTTTACAAGCCTTGAATCTCTTTGAACTTCTTCTTCTTCTTTGTACCAAAAGCTTTCTGAAGTTTTCTGGTTTTCCAAACCTTGAAAACTTGTGTTATTCATCTTTTCATTCTCTTCTCCCTTTGCCAAAAAGAATTCGCCAAGGACTAACCGCCTGAATTCTTTTTGTGTCTCTCTTCTCCCTTTTCCAAAAGAACAAAGGACTAACCGCCTGAATTCTTTTGTGTCTCCCTTCTCCCTTGTCAAAGAATTCAAAACGACACAGTCTGAGAATTCTTTTGATTCTTCCCATTCCCTTATACAAAAGTGTTCAAAGGACTAACCTCCTGAGAATTCTTTTGTATCCCCATTCACAAAGTATCAAAGGTTTAACGGCCTGAGATCTTTGTCTTAACACATTGGAGGGTACATCCTTTGTGGTACAAGTAGAGGGTACTTCTACTTGGTTTTGATTGAGAACAAGAGAGGGTACATCTCTTGTGGATCAGTTCTAGTGGAGGGTACATCCACTAGGTTCAAAGAGAACAAGGGAGGGTACATCCCTTGTGGATCTTTGCTTGTAAAAGGATTTTTACAAGGTTGAAAGAAATCTCAAGGACCGCAGGTCGCTTGGGGACTGGATGTAAGCATGGGTTGTTGCCGATCCAGTATAAAAACTCTTATGTGTTTATTTTCTTCTTCCCTACTCTTTTACTTTCCGATGAGCATTTAATTACCGCTTTTACTTTCTGTTAAGTTTTCTCTTCTACTCCTCATTCTCTTGACAATGTAGTGAAAGCCTTAAAAGAGTAATTTTTTAATTAGTAAAGGTTTAGGAATAATTAATTCAACCCCCCCTTCTTAATTATTCTGAGGCCACTCGATCCAACACTATGTGGATGGTGGTGATTTCCATGGTTGGGATGATTTCAGTAGCAGAGGTGTTTGAAGAGGCCATGGCAGAGAGTTGAGAGTTGGGGTTTGAATTCTCAGAGAAGAAGTTGAAGTGTTTCAGAGAGTGTGTAATGCCAAGAGTTTTTGACATAATAAGTTTTTATAGTAGGCTTTTTCGCTTTTTCAAAAACAATCATTAGGCATGTTTTCCAAAACTAACTAGGCATAAAGCATTACAACATTTCATTATGCAAACGCTGGATTTTATAAAAAAAAAAAATTAATGCATGATATGTTGTCCATTTATTGAATGTTATGAGTGTGTGTTTAAGTCTAGTGGACGATATATCCTTGGATGCAACAATGGATGACATATAGAGATTAAATAAATCATTAATAAAGATCATTCCAAGTTGACTTCTTAACAAAATCAACCTTTCCTCAGTTAATCGTTTTGTAAAGATGTCAAAAAGCTGATAATCAGTGGGCACAAACTGCAAGTCCACTCTCCCATTTTGAACATGATTTCTTATACAATGATGTTTAATTTCTATATATTTTTCTCCAGAATGCAATTTCGGATTTTTTGAAAGACTGATAACAATTTTATTGTCACAAAAGATGAGAATTTTACTCACTGTAGTCTTCAAGCTTATTCTTTATCTACAGAATTTAAGCACAACAACTTGTTGACATATATTTTGCTTCAACAGTGAACAATGCAGTTGAGCCTTGCTTCTTGCATATTCATGTTACTAAGTTGCCACCTATAAACTGACAGCTTCCACTTGTGCTTTTTCTTTCAAATGAACACTTAGTGTTAAAAAGGTGATAGAAAGTATTATAAGAATGCTCAATAAAATGTTATGAAGAGAAGTAGAAACACTTGGTTTATACGGGTTCACTCAACTTGAGCTACGTATAGTTCCCCTTTACTCACTAGTAAAGGGTTTCACTAATCAAAACTTGATTATAAAGCAAGTATTTTAACCTACCGCTCCTAGCTTTACAAGTATTCTTAATACTACTTCTGGTACCTTCTTAGACTCCTCCTAAATCTAAGTGATGTGTCATTATTTACCCCTATTTCTTAACCCTTTTTGTCACCATTTTAATTACTGATTAGCCTTAATTGTCAAATTAATTATGCAGTTTTATCATTTGAGCCTACTTGACTAATTTTGTATTTTTAATTTAATTTCAGGAGAATTATAAGCAATTGGGCTTGAATCCCGAATTGGGCTTGGACATGAAGAGAGTAGACAATTTTATTTTATCAAATCTTATCTTATCCAGATTTTATTTCATCTAGATTTTATTTCGTCCAGATTTTATTTCATCCAATCTTATCTTATCTTGTCCAGATTTTATTTTATTTCGCTTATGGGTTGGACTTAAAAGAGATTTGTAAGCTTTGGGGCTGAGAACCTATATAACAGCACCAGGGTTTTAGTTTTTAGAGTTTTTTCGAAGAGGAGAATAATTCTAGGGTTTTAGAATTCCAGTTTTTACTATTCATACGCACCGTTCATGTAGAATAAAATTCGTTTTCTGCAATTTCGTTTCTGCTTCAATCTACAATTTTGTTTTCTGCTGATTAATGGAAGGCTAAGTCTCCAACGCTGTTTTCTCTTGAGGATCAAGCACAGCTCTCTTTGAAGTTTTGTTATTACTATTGAATACTGATCAGTTTTTCCTCTTCACCAATTACTCTGTATTTGTTGCTATTAATCCATGCATGCTTAGTGCTTGATTAATTGTCTCTGCGCTTAATTTACATTCATGCGTAATGATCAGTTTCGTTCATGATTAATTGGTGTATGTATTGCTTAATCACATAATGACAACCTTATGTTAATTTTTGCTTAGTAATTTAATTTAGGGTTGGATTAAGTGGTTGAACTGGTTAGGGATAAATCCTTGTAACCTAGGATAAGAGACTTGCTTGTGAATCAAGGGGAAACAACATGTTTTAATTCTCTTTTTTTCTAATTAAATTTGCTTGCTGTTTAATTTACAAAAAACAAACAACCCTCCCCCCCCCCCCCCCAATTCGTTACTATTTTATCACTATCTGTTATGAATGTTTGGTTGACCATTGCTTGTTGGGAGACGACCTAGGATCACTTCCTAGATACTGTATTTTTAATGTTTATTTGATTCGGGTACGACCTCGATCAAATTTTGCGTCGTTGCCGCGGAGTAGAGGGCCAAAGGTTCATAATAGTGTTTAGTTGTTTTGTTTTGTGTAGCGTTCTGTTTTGCATTTCAATCGCGTCCACTGTTTAGCGACTGTTTCAGCTTTGTGTTTTGTTGTGAACAGTAATTAGCGATTGGGAACTAGCGACTGATTTTGCAATTTAATTAGTGATTTTTGTTTTGATAGTTAGAGTTGTTATTTTTGGCTGATTTTTTGTGTGGTAGCTTCTTTTGATCCATATTTTGTGTGAAAAATACCAGGAGTACTTGGTGTGGCAGTATTTGAGAGAGACAAAAGTTTTGGGAACTTGTTTTAAGCAAAACTTGAAACAGCCATAACTTTTGCTCTGGGTATCAGAATAACTATTATTATATATGCATTTGGGGTAGAAAAAAATTTCCCATACAATAATAATTGTCTAAAGCCAATAAGGGTTTCCCAAACTTGAAAAATCAGCCGTTTACTAAGTTTTTTTTTATTTTTCAAGTATTATTGTCCTATTTTTCAAAACTTTGCATAGGTAGTTTTCATAGTTAGACTTTGAAATTTTTTGTGCTATCTTTTCATGATTTTAGGGTGTTGCTCACAAAATTTCAGCTCATTTGGATATCGTTTGACTATAGTTGTAGTTTTACCCCCTTGTTAGGTGCTTGTTTGAGAACACATTATTTGCTGCATATAGTGCATGACTAGGGGCAATCCAGGTGATTTACAACCCTTTGATCTTGAAATAGATAGAACCTTTCATAGATTAGTTAGGCATAGTGTGCATCCTGGTCATTCTATGCATTTTGAGCATTTTGAGCATTCTGAGTATTCTATTGTTGGTGATTCTGAATATTCTGATTTTGAGCATTCAATTACTAATTTTTATACTGAGAACATGGCTCAATCTCCACCTCGTGAGAGGACTCTTAGGGAGATGGCTGCACCTGATTTCACTTATGAAAGCTTGTGCATTCAATATCCTGATGAGGGTGTTCCATATGTTCTCAGGACTGGACTAATACATTTGTTGCCTAAGTTTCATTATCTTGCAGGTGAAGATCCTCATAAGCATCTTAAGGAGTCCCATATTGTTTGTTCAACCATGAAACCCCCTGATGTCCAGGAAGATCATATCTTTCTAAAGGCTTTTCCTCATTCTCTGGAGGGAGTGGCAAAAGATTGGTTGTATTACCTTGCTCCCAGATCCATCTCCAGCTGGGATGACCTTAAGAGGGTGTTCTTGGAGAAATTCTTCCCTGCATCTAGGACCACTACCATCAGAAAAGACATTTCAGGCATCAGGCAACTTATTGGAGAGAGCTTGTATGAGTACTGGGAAAGATTCAAGAAATTGTGTGCAAGCTGTCCTCACCACCAGATTTCTGAGCAACTCCTTCTTCAATATTTCTATGAGGGACTTAGCAACATGAAGAAGAGTATGATTAATGCTGCCAATGGTGGAGCTCTTGGTGATATGACCCCTGCTGAGGCTAGGAATTTGATTGAGAAGATGGCTTCCAACTCCCAACAATTCAGTGCAAGAAATGATGCTATTGTCCTTAGAGGAGTCCATGAGGTGGCCAAGGATTCATCTTCATCTACTGAAAATAAAAAACTTGAGGGAAAACTTGATGCCTTGGTCAACCTAGTAACTCAACTTGCCATGAATAAGAAATTTGCACCTGTTGCAAGAGTCTGTGGTCTGTGGTCTATGTTCTTCTGCAGATCACCATACAGATCTTTGTCCTTATTTGCAGCAATCTGGAGTCAATGAGCAACCTGAAGCTTATGCCGCAAACATTTATAATAGACCTCCTCAGCAGCAAACCCAACAACAGCAGAATAATTATGATCTTTCAAGCAACAGATACAATCCAGGTTGGAGAAATCATCCAAATCTGAGATGGGCAAGTCCTCCACAACAACAACAGCTTGTCCCTTCTTTCCAAAATGCTGCTGGTCCAAGCAAGCCATATGTTCCTCCTCCAATACAGCTGCAGTCACAAAAAAGACAACAAGCAACTGAGGCTCCTCCTCAACCTTCCTTAGAAGAGTTAGTGAGGCAAATGACCATCCAGAATATGCAATTTTAGCAAGAGACAAGAGCCTCCATTCATAGTCTGACAAATCAGATGGGGCAGATGGTTACTCAGTTGAACCAAGCTCAGTCCCAAAATTCTGACAAATTGCCTTCACAAACTGTGCAGAATCCGAAAAATGTGAGTGCCATCACCTTGAGGTCTGGCAACCAAATTCAAGTGCCTCCACCAGTAGCAACACCTGCACCTAAACCTGTCAAGCTTCATTCTACACCTGAAAAAGATGATGAGATAGTTGCACAAAAGAGAAAGTTTCCTAAAAAAAATTTCATGTAGGTGGACCTTCTTCTAGTAATTCTGACTTATCGCAGCCGCCTATCCATTTTGGAAGAAGTGGAAAAAGAGATCTTGGAGACCTTCAAGAAAGTAGAGGTGAACATACCGCTGCTAGATGCCATCAAGCAGATTCCAAGATATGCCAAGTTTCTAAAGGAGCTGTGCACCCACAAAAGGAAGCTCAAAGGCAATGAAAGGATTAGCATGGGCAGAAATGTGTCAGCATTGATAGGTAAATATGTTCCTCACATTCTTGAGAAATGTAAGGACCCAAGTACTTTCTGTATACCTTGCATTATTGGGAACAGTAAATTTGAGAATGCCATGCTAGATCTAGGAGCATCAATTAGTGTCATGCCTCTATCCATTTTCAATTCTTTATCTCTAGGACCTTTGCAATCTACAGATGTGGTGATTCATTTGGCAAATAGAAGTGTTGCTTACCCCACAGGTTTCACAGAGGATGTGCTAGTTCGGGTTGGTGAACTTATTTTTCCTGTTGATTTTTATGTTCTTAATATGGAAGAGGGATTTTCCCATGGTTTAGTTCCAATTATTTTAGGCAGGCCATTTATGAAAACAACCCGAACCAAGATAGATGTTTATGCTGGCATATTGTCTATGGAATTTGGTGATATTGTTGTTCATTTTAACATTCTTGATGCCATGAAACATCCATCTGAGGATCATTCTGTTTTTCGTGCTGAGATAATTGATCAGATTGTTGATGATTATATGTTTGATTTTGATTTTGTTCTTCACGGTAGGAAACATCCATTTTTATTTGATCTGCATACTTGTCACTCCTTGTGCATTGAATCTAAATCTGAGTTTGAATTTGATCCTGTATCTGATTTTTATGCTGAGAGTGAATTTGAATTTGAGTCTGGTTCTGATTTTTTGGGTGTTGTACCTTTTGATGTTGATTTTTTAGAGTCAGGATGCATTAACCATAATGCAGGAAGTACATATACTTCTGACTTGCTTTATGAGGTACAGGCTGAGCAACCTTCCTCTTCTCCTACCCTGGTTCCTCCCACTGTTTAGCCACCACCCACACCAGAGTTGAAGCCCTTACCAGCAACCCTCAAGTATGCTTACTTGGAGGACAAGAAAAAATTTTCAGTGATAATCTCCGCCTCCCTTGATGCTGAGCAAGAAGAGAAGTTGTTGCTAGTGCTCAAAAAGCACAAGAAGGCCGTTGGATGGACTTTAGCAGACATTCCTAGTATTAGACCATCTACCTGCATGCATAGGATACTTTTAGAGGATGGAGCTAAGCCAATGAGGCAGCCACAGTGGCGACTAAACCCCGTCATTCTAGATGTGGTAAAAAAGGAAGTGACCAAGCTCTTACAAGCTGGAATCATCTACCCCATTTTTGACAACCAGTGGGTGAGTCCAGTCCAAGTGGTTCCTAAGAAGACAGGCCTCACAGTGATTAAGAATGAAAGGGATGAGCTTATCCCCACAAGAGTGCAGAACAGTTGGCGAGTCTACATTGATTATAGGAGGCTGAACCAGGTAACCAGAAAAGATCATTTTTCCCTGCCTTTCATTAATCAAATGCTTGAGCACTTGGAAGGTAAGTCTCATTACTGTTTTCTTGATGGTTTTTTTGGTTATTTACAAATTCATATTGATCCTGAGGATCAAGAAAAGACCACATTCACCTGTCCCTTTGGCACTTTTGCCTATAGGAGGATGCCCTTTGGCCTATGCTACGCCCCTGGTACCTTCCAGCGGTGTATGCTTAGCATTTTCAGTGATTTTTTAGAGAGTTGCATAGAGGTGTTTATGGATGACTTTACTGTTTATGGATCCTCTTTTGATGCATGTTTGGATAGTCTGGATAGAGTTCTTAATAGATGCATTGAAACTAACCTTGTGCTGAATTTTGAAAAATGTGACTTCATGGTAGAACAAGGTATAGTTTTAGGGCATATCATTTCCAGTAGGGGCATAGAGGTAGACCCTGCAAAAATAGATGTTATTTCACAATTGCCTTACCCCTCTTGCGTGCGAGAGGTTCGTTCTTTTCTTGGTCGTGCAGGGTTTTATAGGCGCTTAATCAAGGATTTTAGCAAAGTGGCCCTTCCACTATCCAATCTGCTGAAAAAGGAGGTGGAGTTTGATTTTGATGACCGATGCAAAGAGGCTTTTGATTGCCTCAAGTGTGCGGTGACTACCACACCTATCATTCAGGCACCTGATTAGACAGCCCCATTTGAGCTAATATGCGATGCATCCAATTACGCATTGGGGGTTGTCCTTGCTCAAAAGATTGATAAGCTGCCTCGGGTGATCTACTATGCTTCCAGAACTTTGGATGCTACTCAAGCAAATTACACTACCACAAAGAAGGAGCTATTAGCGATAGTTTTTACTCTTGAGAAATTTCGTTCATATTTACTTGGTACTTGTGTTATTGTTTATACTGACCATGGAGCTCTGAAGTACCTGTTGAAGAAGGTTGAATCAAAGCCTAAATTGATTTGGTGGATGCTTTGGCTCCAAGAGTTTGATTTGGAAATCCATGATGGGAGCGGTGCATAGAACCTCGTGGCTGACCATCTGAGTAGGATTGAGCGTGCGTCTGAGGACTCACCCATTCAGGATAATTTTCTGGATGACCATTTGTACATTCTGTATAGTATTTCTAATTCCTTCCCTACTCCCTAGTTTGCTAATATTGTGAATTATTTTGTTGCTTCTGTTTTTCCTCCCTTAGCATCTAAAGCTCAAAATGATAAAATTAAGAGCGATGCTAAGCATTATATTTGGGATGACCCCTATTTGTGGAAGTTGTGCAGTGACCAAGTTATTAGGAGATGTATTCCAGACCATGAGATTGACTCAGTCTTGCAATTTTGTCATTCTTCCGCACCAGGTGGCCATCTTGGAATACAGAGGACAACTCGCAAGGTGTTTGACTGCGGTTTCTATTGACCCACCATCTTCAAGGATGTGTGGAGAATCTGTAGCACTTGTGAGCCTTGTCAGAGAGCAGGCGGCTCACTTTCATGGAGGCAGCAAATGCCTCAACAACCCATGTTATTCTGTGAGGTGTTTGATGTCTGGTGTATAGATTTTATGGGGCCTTTCCCTGTCTCTTTTGGTTTTGTTTATATTCTCCTTGTTGTTGATTATGTTTTTAAATGGGTGGAAGCCAAACCCACCAGAACTAACGATGCTAAGGTTGTTGAAGATTTTGTTAGATCTAACCTATTTTGCAGGTTTGGAGTCCCTAGAGCCATCGTTAGTGATCAAGGCACCCATTTTTGTAACAGATCCATGTATGCCTTGCTCAAAAAGTATGGGGTCGTGCACAAAATTTCCCCACCTTACCACCCCCAAACTAATGGGCAAATTGAGATTTCTAATAGGGAGATAAAAAGTATCTTGGAGAAGATTGTGCAGCCGAACAAAAAAGATTGGAGCACCAAACTGGATGATGCTCTTTAGGCGCATAGGACTGCCTACAAAGCACCCATAGGAATGTCTCCTTATCGAGTTGTCTTTGGAAAGGCATGTCATCTTCTTGTAGAGATAGAGCACAGAGCCTACTGGGCTGTAAAGACCTACAACTTCTCTATTGATCAGGCTGGAGAGGAAAGGAAGTTGCAACTAAGTGAGCTAGATGAGATCCATTTAGAAGCCTATGAGAATTCCAAATTCTACAAGGAGAAGACCAAGAAGTTCCATGACAGCTTGATAGCTAAGAAGGACTTCGTGGTTGGACAGAAAGTTTTATTGTATAACTCTAGGCTTGGACTCATGAGTGGTAAGTTGAGGTCAAAGTGGATTGGTCCTTTTGTGGTGACTAATATTTTTCCTTATGGTACAGTTGAGATCAAAATTGAATCCACGTATAAGAGCTTCAAGGTCAATGGACACAGGTTGAAACCATTCCTCACAAATCCCTCCTTAGTGGATGTAGAGGTGGAGGAGGCCTCCTTACTTCACCCTACTTCTCTTCCACCATGACTTAGGGATTTTTCTTTTTCTGTCTCCTTCTTTACTTTTATTGCACTTGTCCAATTTTATTGATTGTTTTGATTGCTCTTGATCTTGTGATTGTGCTACATTGAGGAAAATGCGTTGTTTAAGTGTGGAGGGGAGATTGTTCTTTAATTTTGTTGATTTTGTTTGGTTTTCTAGTTTAATTTTTTTAGGTTTTCTAGGTTAATTTTGTTATTTTGGTTTTATGTTTTGTGTACAACATTGCATGGTTCTCTTTGAATTATAGGTTATGTACAAGTAATGGGTAATTGTTTTTGAAATAGGAGTTTCTTGGCATTTTGTGAATTGAAATCCTTGTTTTTCTCTACATGTCAAGTTAGTTTTGAAAGTTCGAATTGGAAGTGATAGATTTTACCTTGGTGAGAATTTGAGCCATCATCATCTATTTTATTCAGTGTGTTTTGCCCCATTGATTGCTTGCACAATAGCCTTGGTTTGACTCTTGTTGATACTTCCTTCTTCACATGCATGTTGGAGCTTATGTTCCCCTTTCTTTGTTTTGAAGCTCATTACAAGCCTATGTTCCCCTTTCTTTGTTTTGAAGCTCATTACAAGCCTTAAGTGAAAAACCATGATCTCACCCTACCCTTAAGGAATTTTGGAGCTTTGAAATAGTTTTGGGAATAAGTGTGGGGGGTATATTTCATTGGATGATATGTTTTTGTTGGCCATGCTTGATGATGTATTTTGGCCATGCTTGATGTATATACATATATTTCCTAATTGTTGCTTTATTTTTCAATTTCTTTCAATTGCTACTGTTCACGTTAAAAAAAAAACAGAAAAAGAATGAAGTTGAATACATGAGGTCCTTGTTTGAAGACTTGGATTGGTTTGAGGACTTGGTTGACTTTGTTTTCGGTTTACTTTTTATGCTTAATTTTTAATTTTGGTTTTGGGGTTTACTACTTTTTCTTAGTTCTCACTTATTCCCCATTACTCCTCTATTCCTTTGGGTTTTAGTTACTTATCCCATACTTTCCTCTACCTTGTCCTTGGCCCTATTACAACCTTAAAAGACCTTTTGATCCTTATGTGCATGTGTTCGTGGTGTGGTTGTCAATTTTAGAGTCTTGCCAAGTCTATGTGGTGTTTGTTTCATGGGTGCTCTGAGAGTAAACAGTAGCCTAGACACTTGAGAGATAGAGTGCATATCTTATGAGGCTTTATCACTTTTCATTCTTGAGCTGATTGACTATCTTGCCATGTTTGAGATGCTTGGATGATTTTCATGACTGTCTTGATTCTTTAACTCTCTACATGTTGGATGTTGCTCATTCCTTTCATTCCTTGAGATTCATTGAGAAATATGTAATTATTTTTGTGTTTGTTTGTTTCTCTTTAATGTCTCTGGATTTGTTCCTTGCTTTGCTTTTTGATTTTGCCCAGGAGTGCAAAAGGCTAAGTATGGGGGGATTTGATGTGTCATTATTTTCTCCTATTTCTTAACCCTTTTTGTCACCATTTTAATCACTGATTAGCCTTAATTGTCTAATTAATTATGCAGTTTTATCATTTGGGCCTACTTGACTAATTTTGTGTTTTTAATTTAATTTCAGGAGAATTATAAGCAATTGGGCTTGAATCTGGAATTGAGCTTGGACTTGAAGAGAGCAGACAATTTTATTTTATTAAATCTTATCTTATCCAGATTTTATTTCATCTAGATTTTATTTCGTCCAGATTTTATTTCATCCAATCTTATCTTATCTTGTCCAAATTTTATTTTATTTCGTTTATGGGCTTGGACTTAAAAGAGATTCGTAAGCTTTGGGGCTGAGAACCTATATAACAGCACCAGGGTTTTAGTTTTTAGAGTTTTTTCGAAGAGGAGAATAATTCTAGGGTTTTAGAATTTCAGTTTTTAGTGTTCATGCGCATTGTTCACGTAGAATAAAATTCATTTTCTACAATTTCGTTTCTGCTTCAATCTACAATTTCGTTTTCTGCTGATTAATGGAAGGCTAAGTCTCCAGCGTTGTTTTCTCTTGAGGATCAAGCACAACTCTCTTTGAGATTTTGTTATTACTATTGAATACTGATCAGTTTTTCCTCTTCACCAATTACTCTGTATTTGTTGCTATTAATTCATGCATGCTTAATGCTTGATTAATTGTCTCTGTGCTTAATTTACATTCATGCTTAATGATCAGTTTCGTTCATGATTAATTGGTGTATGTGTTGCTTAATCACATAATGACAGCCTTATGTTAATTTTCGCTTAGTAATTTAATTTAGGGTTAGATTAAGTGGTTGAACTGGTTAGGGATAAATCCTCGTAACCTAGGATAAGAGACTTGCTTGTGAATCAAGGGGAAACAACATGTTTTAATTCTGTTATTTTCTAATTAGTTTAATTTACAAAAAACAAACAACCCCCCCCCCCCTCAATTCGTTACTGTTTTATCACTATCTGTTATGAACGTTTGGTTGATCATTGCTCGTTGGGAGACGACCTAGGATCACTTCCTAGATACTGCATTTTTAATGTTTATTTGATTCGAGTACAACCTCGATCACTAAGAACCCAACACTAAGCCATTCCTGGCTTTCATAAACAAACGTTTGGATGAATACAAGTTTTCTTAACACTCAATTAGTGAATAAACAATTAAGCTCAAATACAAAATAACTTTGTTTCACAAAGAATAAACTAATGAAAATTGTATATAAGCCGTCTAGTAATTTCAACAGAGTTTTGCTTCAAGTATTTTCTTGCTCTCTTGTAATGTTTAAACTAATGAAAATTGTATATAAGTCGTCTAGTAATTTCAACAAAGTTTTGCTTGAAGAATTTTCTTGCTCTCTTGTAATGTTTTTCGTTAGTTGCTTCCTCGATGGAGAAAGCATTTTATAGACTTCAGTGAAGGATCTGTTATGGGATCAACGTCAATTCCTTGAAAAGACCATTGTCTCACACTGAAGGATAGGACGACGTATCGTGCTCTCATTAGAGAGGAATTATCCATAGTACAGACAACGCCATGTGTTTTTTGTCCGTAGTGAAAGTGACCTCTAAGGGAATATTTCGTGAAAACCTTCTATTCTCGTCTAAACTGTCATTTTCTTAAATTCAAATGTTAGTAATTCAAAATAAAAAGAGGCAAATATAATTTGTATTAAACAGAACACATGCACTTCTCTTTTTTGTCATTCTTAATCTTTGTGAGTTTCTTTGAGACTGGATGCATAAGTTAACTAAAAGACAGTGTATTATACTGATTTCACAAGGGTGGATGCTCTTTGGATTTAGCATGTTGGACGCTAGATAAAATAGAGCATACTCTCTTTGATTGTGGATGATATTGAATATTATAAATTCCTTTAGCATAATGGTCCTGTCCACTTGTCAAAAACTCATTAGAACATCAATAATTTATACTTATTGTTATATATCAAAATTCAAGGTGGATGAGACGAGTGGTTGTCCAGACCTAACACAAACGAACAACAGAAGGGGTCATTGGCACAACTAGGGATAAGTCTCTTCCAAATTTCCAATTTTTAGGTTTCAAAATTAAGGGAAACAATAGATGAGGAAAATGATTCGTCTCTTGTGTTTAATTGATTGATTTCAATAACTAATTTCATAAAATCAAACTTAAAAACAAAAAAAAAAGAAGTATAACAAATATTAAAAAATTAAAAGATTTAAAAAATTGCAAGGAGGTCCTTTGGACTAACTTACAAATAAAAGAATTTATTGATCAAACAACCCTGATGCATAACAGTGCACATGTCACAATGGTATTGGTCATTCTACAACTTGTACCAAAACATGTTGCCTATAACATGTATAGAAGGAAACACCTTAAAATATAGTAGACTCTACAACAACTCTTTACAAAAGAATTGTGTTGTGGAAGAGATTGGTATATGGGTGGATGGGACTTGAATGGTGGAGGCAGTGGTATGGTTGGGAGTGTGAGTTGTTTTTGGAAGGATCTGGAGAGGGTGGTGTTACATAGAGGGAGACTAGATTTGAGACAGTGGGAGCTAGAGGCAAATATAACATTTTTTGTTTCTTTTGCTAACCTTTTCTTGCAGGATTGGCCAACTGAGGAGGTCAACAAGTTCTTTCCTAAACTATAGGAAGCTAAAGCATCGCAATCAACTATGTTCATGATTATATTGAATGGTCATGCAAATTCTAGAAAAAGAAAAGAAAGTCCTAAAAGCTTATGCCATGATTTATCTAGAAGTTAAATGTACTAGAAAAGTATAAAGGTATTGTTAAGAAAAATCTAGAAAGATTTGGAACTTAAGTAGACGATAGTATTCTAAACTATTGTATAAAGTCTAGAAAAATCTATCTCAAGAAATATCATGCCACTAACCTTGCTTGCCTATAAAAATGCTTACAACACCTTGTAATCACTTGTGAGAAAATCAATAACACTTTGCATTGCCAAAAGAGCTAAACAGTCACTAAGTCATCTATTGCTTTTCTTCTAATATTTCTAACTACACCTCCTTAAATCCCACGCTACTAACTACTATCCAGCAACTAACCAATTTCCTATTCCCCCAAAATACTAATAGCGGTACCAAAGCTACATTTGGTCATTTACTGGGCATAAATATATTACCCAGCTACTTTTAAAAATAACCAATTGTATTCTAAATTTTCCTTAAACCATGACCAATACTTCCTAAGCTTCATCTACTCATGTCCCTATTTTAACTAGAGAGAACTATGACTTCTGGAGCATTAAAATGAAAACATTTTTTTGCTCTCAAGATTTATGGGATGTTATAGAAGATGGATTCACTATTCCTGTTGACATTTCAACTCTAACTTCAGCACAAAAAGAGTTGAAGGAGAATAAGCAAAAAAGATTCAAGGGAACTTTATATTTTACAACAAGCAGTAGACGACACAATTTTTCCAAGAATAATGGATGCCACAAGTGATTAAGATGCATGGAGTACATTTCAGGAGGAGTTTCAAGGCAACTACAAGGTACATGCCATTAAACTTCAAAGTCTAGTACGAGACTTTCAATTAATAAAGATGAAAGAGTTTGAGACTATTAAAGACTATTATTCTAGAATAAAGGAAATAGTTAGTCAAATGAGAGCATGTGGGAAAAATATTCTTACCAAGAAAATTATTGAGAAAATTCTTATTTCTATTCCCGATATATATGATGCAATTGTGACTACAATAGAACAAACCAAAGATCTGTTTACTTTATTAGTAACTAAACTTACAGGCTCTCTTATGAGTAAAGATTGAAAAGGCATGATGAGGACTCTATTGAAAATCTCTTTCAATCAAAGCTCAAATTGCAGTATCAGAAAAAAGAAAATGGTGAAAATAAATTTGGAGACGTTTCTCGAAACAAAAAGAATTCTAGAAATTTCTTTAAGACCAATCAAGAAAAATATCCTCCATGTGGAATCTGTAAAAAGACAAGTCACTCAGAGAAGGATTTTTGCCATCTTGGAAAGCCACAATGTCACTATTGTAAGAATTTTAGACACGTGGAAAAGAATTGTCGCAATAAAAACAATCAATAAGTAAATTTTGTTGAAGAGCATGACAATGAGTAACATCTTTCTTATGTTACCTGAGACTCCAATGATGAGACAGGTGGAAACTGGTACTTAGATAACAGTTACAACAATCACATGGCTAATGATAGGAGCATTTTCAAAGAAATTGACAACACCGTCAAAGTCAAAGTTCGACTGGGAAATGACACCATAGTGGAGTCAAAAGGAAAAGGCACTATCATGGTGGAGAAAAAGAAAGGTATGAGATTCATCAAAGATGTCTTACTTGTTCCCAATCTTAAATAGAATCTTTTAAGCATTGGCCAAATGATGGAGAAAGGCTATTCTCTTCACTTCAAAGGAGATATGTGCACAATCTATGATAAAAATTAACAAAAGATAAGAGATAGCTCAAGTTAAAATGGAGAAAAGAAATAGAAAGCTTCAAATACACTACTAACTTTGTTATGAAAGCCCAAGTTGATGATTCATGGTTGTTGCATCAAAGGTTTGGTCACTTCAACACTTAAGCTTTGAAGCTGCTATATCATAAGATTATGATGAAAGGTCTATAATATTTGAAAGAAAACAATGAAGCTTGTGAAAGATGTCTTCTTAGGAAGCAACACAAATAATCATTTTTAACTGAAAAAGCATGGAAAGCTAAAGGCTTGTTGGAGTAAATTCACACTGACATCTATGGAACAATGAGGACATAGTCGCTCAACAACAATAGGTACTTCATCCTTTTCATTGATGACTTCTCTAGAATGACATGGGTTTACTTTCTTAAAGAAAAATCAGAAGTCTTTGGAATATTCAAGAAGTTCAAAGCCTTTGTCAAGAAACAAAGTGGGAAGCATATAAAAGTACTCAGAAGCGATTGAGGCAAGGAATACAACTTTCATGAGTTTGATAAGTTTTGAGAAGATGAAGGCATTGAGTGTCAGCTTACAGTGGCATATTTTCCACAACAAAATGGTGTGCCTAAGAGAAAGAATTGAACAGTCATGGAGATGTCCAGGTCAATGTTGAATGAGAAGGGATTGCCTAACACATTTTGGGCAGAAGTAGTTTACACTGCTATCTACATACTCAACAGATGTTTGACTAAGGCAGTTCAAGACAAAACTCCTATTGAAGCATGTAATGGACAAAAGCCATTAGCTAAACACCTAAGAGTATTTGGGTCTCTACTACATGCATGTTCCAGACCGAAAGAGACATAAGCTAGAAGGCAAGACTATATGAGGAATCTTCTTAGGGTATAATATGCAATCAAAAAGCTACAAAATTTACAATATACAAAGAAACTCATCATTAGTCGAGATGTTGAGATAAATGAAAATTCTTCTTGGAATTTGGAAGAAGAAAAAGTTGTTAGAATAAACTTTCTTATTCTAATACAACAACCTTAAGAATAAGTTCAAGAAGTGGCAGAAGAACCAAGTACGCTTTCTTCACCTACACTAGAACAAGATTCTTCAACAAAGTCTACTCCAAGACGAGTAAGATCTTTGGTGGATATATATATATATATATATATATATATATATATATATATATATATATATATATATATATATATATATATATATATATATATATATATATATATGAAACTTGGAACATGGTCATGCTTGATCTTGAATGCTATGAAGAAGCATTAAAGTAAGTAGTATGGGTGAAGGCAATGAAAGAAGAAATAAAAATGATTAAAAAGAATAATACTTGGGAACTTGTAGACTGCCAACATGGAAAAGATATCATTAGAGTTAAATGGGTCTACAAGACAAAGCTTAATTCTGATGGCACAATACAAAAGCACAAGGCTAGATTAGTTGCAAAAGGTTACTCACAGTAACTTGGATTTGACTATAATGAAACATCTACCCCAGTTGCTCGCCTAGATACAATTAAAGCCTTAATAGCTCTAGCAACACAAAATGGGTGGAACATCTACCAATTGGATGCATGTCAAATCTGCCTTTCTAAATGGTGTGCTTGAAGAAGAGATTTATATGGAGCAACCACAAGGCTTTGTAAGCAAAGGCAATGAAGCTAAAGTACTAAGACTGAGAAAAGCTCTATGTGGCTCGAAGCAAGCTTCCCAAGCATGGTATAGTAGAATTAATCAGTACTTCACCGATCAAGGATTTAGGAGGAGCAAAAGTGAGCCAACACTATACATCAAAACTCAAGGTCAACATGATAATCTCCTTGTCTTGCTATATGTAGATGATCTTATCTACACATGCAACAAATTGAAGATGATGAAAGAATTCAAAGAAGACATGATGGAGAAATTCGTGATGACCGACCTTGGCTTGCTGAATCACTTCCTCGGCATAGAGGTAAGACAACAAAAAGATGGAATATTTATCTCTCAGTTTAAATACACTGAAGCTCTATTGAAGAAATTTAAGATGTACGGATGCAAATTTGTCATTACTCCGCTTGTGACATATGAGAAGTTACAAAAAGATGATGGAGCATCAAAAGCTGACACATCACACTACAAAAGTTTAATCGGAAGTCTACTATATCTCACAACCGCACGACCAAACATCATGTATGCTACAAGTCTTCTATCAAGATTCATGCAAAGGCCAAGCCAAATTCACTATGGAGCAACAAAAAGAATTCTATGATATCTACAAGGAACAAATGAGTTTGGTATATGGTGAAAAACCATGACCAACTCAAGGTTGATTGGCTATATTGGCAATGATTGGGCAGGATCAATAGACGAGATGAAGATGTTAGACACTGGATGATCCATCACTTTATAACCCAAACATCTCTTAAGGTTTCAATTAAAACAAAGATATAAATTTATTTTAACCACTTTGTTGCATGTAAGCCACATGATTGATGACTAGAAACAACACTAGACGAGATCTATCCAGGAATCGATAAATTCCTTTGCTGGAAGCATGAAGCACTTGTCTAATACATACAAACAGTGAGTGGAACAAGCATTTATTGGCATTATTCATTTATTCCACTTTATATGATTTTGTTTAAAAAGAAACATATCTATGAAATTATCCTTTATTTCCTTTTCTTTGATTAACGGTCATATTGAGTTTTGAATGACAGAAATGGAAAGTTCTAATCGTATCAAATAGAAACGCACAACATTTGCTTAATTCAGGAAATAAGTATCAATCTGCACAACAATCATAACATTCATTTCCAAGATACTCTTTGGAATTACAAGCGTCTCTTTACCTATAAATACAATGTCAAAGATTGAAGAAAAATAGACATACGTACATAGAAAGAAAAAGAGTTGTGATTTAAGAAACAAGAGAAAAAGAAGAACAATTGTTGAGAGACATTGAGCCTAATAAAGTCTATCCTTTGTGTATACAAAGTATCAGTGAAAGATAAGTGCTTTATTGTAAATCCACTCTCTCAATGTTTTAAAGAATATTTGGCTCTATATCAAACCTTTTGTTTATGGCAGCCAGGAGTGGCTTAGTGACAAAATAATACTTGTGTGTTCTTAGATTCAGGGAGAGTCTAGGGGGTGTGCCAGGAGTGGCCTTGAGAATACTTGTAAGCCAAAAGTGACACGAAAGAATATTTATTGTAATCAAGGTTGATTAGTGAAACCCTTTATTGGTTGGTAAAGGAGAACTAGGCGTAACTTAGGTTGAGTAAACTAGTATAAAATGAAGTATTTTTACTGTTCTTCATTAGCTTATTAACAATATTTCATTGTCCATCACTATCATACTTTGCATACAAGGTTTTTTTTCACACAAAAAAAACAAGTTTTCCAACTCACTGGATGAGAATCCACCTTTTGTCATTGGACGAGGGTTTTACAAACTTGTTTATTATAACAACTTCCATTTTCGAAAAGTTTTATACTTTGACTAACACACTATTCAACCCCCTTCTAGTGTGATTTGTGATATTTCAAAAGAGTACACCAGGATATGCCTTCACACTAGGATTGGGATATTTCTCTTGGGTATCTAAGAAATAAGCAACAATAGCACTATCAATAGCAGAAGCAGAATATGTTACAACTGCGAAAACTACAAGTCAAGCAATATGGCTTTAAAGATTACTTGAAGAAGTGAGTGAGTGAACAACAAGAAAGGACAACTATAATCTATTGTGACAACAAGTCAACAATAACAATGGCGAAGAATCCAGTTCATCATCAAAGAACTAAACATATAGCAATTAACTATCACTTCATTCGAGAAGCAGAAGCAAAAGCAAAAGCAAATAAGCAAATTCAGTTGGAATATTGCATGACTAAAGACCAAGTTTCAAACATATTTACCAAGGCACTACCAAGAGTCAAGTTTGAGCAATTACAAATTATGCTTGGAGTTCCAGAAATTTGCATCAAGGAGGAGTGTTGAATGGTCATGCAAATTTTAGAGGTATAAAAAGTCCTAAAAGCTTATGTCATGATTTATTTAGAAGTTAAATATACCAAAAAAGTATAAGGGTATTGTTAAGAAAAATCTAGAAAGATTTGAGACTTAAGTGGACCATAGTATTCTAAACTACTGTATAAAGTCTAGAAAAATCTATTTCTAGAAATACCATGCCACCAACCTTACTTGCTTATAAAAAGACTTACAACACCTTGTAATCACTTGTGAGAAAATCAATAACACTTTGCATTGTGAAAAAGAGCTACACCATTACTAAGTTATCTGCTACTTCTCTTCTAATATTTCTAACTACACCTACTTAAATCCCATGCTACTAACCACTATCCAACAACTAACCAATTTCCTATTCCCCTTAAATAGTAACAGATTTGGAGAGCTACTCTTCATAGGCTTCCAACGCTCAGACGGCGTAACATTATCTTGGTGTCAAACTCGGTTCTCTTCCGATTTTGTGATAGGAAAGACAATCTCTTCGTAAGGTGCTATGTTTCGGGGGACTTTGGAAATTCTGTTATGGATGGTGGTTGGGCCTTTCAGCGACTCTACCCGGCGATATCCAGTCACTGTATTGCTTGTGTAGTCAGTTATTTGTGTTCAACTATCTACCCGGCGATATCCAGCTATTAGATGTAACTAACTTTGTATTCACCTATCTTTATATATATTTTTTGGTTTACCAAAACATAAAAATTGTTGGCCAAAATCATAATTAACTCATTTTGTAAAGAGATTCGATTATCATATCATTCTCTTTACAGGAAAAAAGAAAAGATTTTCAGTCCAGATCATATTATTGGCATAATTTTCGGACTGCCTTCATTTTATATTTGTCAAATTATCAAAACAATTTGCTTATAAAACTCAACAACTGTAGAATATTTTTCTAATTCAGAAATGTATCATATATTATATTTTGTGATATATATATAATTGCAATTAAAGAACTATGAAATACAATTCATTGATTCTGATAGGATTGACGGAAGATGGACAAACTGAAATTCTACATAAGAATGATCCTTTTCTCACACGCACGTTGACATGCAAATTTCTTTCCATGTTCCAACCATTCATACCTTCAATGTACAACTCAAATGTCACCTTATTTTCTTCTGTTCTTCCGTGACAAGTAAGGCATTCCCTAGGACTTGTAAATGTCTAGCCAGAATGCATGTGGCATTTTGAGTCTTTAACCATTTTAAGGCACATACATTATGATTATATATTATTTTGAAAATATTCATTCGATTATGATAACCTTTATCGGTATTTTTTTTTAATGGGTGCCTTTCATCGCAAGAATTTTTTCACGAGAACTTGTAAGCTGTAATCGTCATCATATACCTTGAAAGTTCAAATATCACACAATATTTTTATTATTTCTATATTCATCTAATACAAGAAAACTGCAGGAAAAAAATATTTGTTATGTATAGTCTTCAATTACCAGAAAAGAAATAATTGTGTCGTCTATAATTTCATCATGACCACAAAATTTCTGTGACCATTAACAGATTATAACCTGTATATAAATAAATTCCGCCCTATTTTTTTTTTTTTTGTAACCACTGTCTCGTTAATTTGTCACACTGATAAAATAAACATATAATTTGTTAGGACTAGGTGAACATCAGAGCATGTATTACTTTAAATAATTTTTTATACTTTTTTATAATTTAAATTAATTTATATAGATTAACTTTAAATAATAGTTAAGAGCTTTAGTAAAAGTTTAAATGTATAAGTTAATTTTAATTTGTTGGAGAGTTTAATTTATTTTACTTCCTTTTTTTTCTCTGATATTTATTTATAAATATTTTTTTTATCTAAATTAGGCCTAAAAGTTGTGTGCGTGTGTCTATGTACTGGAGCTTTTTTTTTAAAAAAAAGATATCTCCATAGTTAAAACTTAAAAGTCATAAAACTAATTTTTGAAATGTAAAAATCATCAACATATAATTTTATTTCTTTTAATACGACTTTCTCCATAATAAATCATCAAACTCTTACTCTTAGAATGAAATTTTTTTACCCTTTGTTACCACACAGAGAAGCCCTATTCATTCATCCTTCCTCCCCTTTGTATTATCAATGACACTTTACAACTTCGTAAAGTATTAATGCACATTTATAAATGATATGATATAACAAATTTAATTAATGTTACATCACGTGGCGGATAGACAATAGTAACCTGGGAGCAATTGTTCCTATGATTTTTTTATATATTATTTGTATATGTGTAATAAAAATAAATTGCCTCCTTCAAAAAATAGGTATTATTTTCATATATTTTTTTATAAATGAATGAAAGAATTATAAGAAATAAAAAAGAATAAATTGAAATTAATTTTACTATTTTATGCTTTTAATTTTTTATAATATTGACAACAAAAAATTATAGAATATTTTTAAAGTATGAAAATGTGTATAAGACAACTGTAATATGTAGAGACTTATATATTTTGAATTTTGTAGTTACGATATTATGTATTTTGTAAAAGCTTGTGATATTTTTTTTTTTTGCGAAAATATTACAAACCATTGGGTTAATTATGTCTTTGGTCCCTAAATTTTTTATAAATTTCACTTGTAGTTCCTAAGAAATTTTTTTTTACATATTTGTTACCTATAATTTTCTTCTGATAATCGTATGAAATTATGTTAGTAGTGAACTAATTTACCTCGTCAGTAAAGAATCTGACAGGACGATCACATAATAAACTCTTTCAAATTAGCATATGGTAAAAAATTTATGTGGATTAAAAGAACACTTTACAAGAAAAAACATGTGTATTACATGTTTGATTTTCAAGGTAAAAAAACATTATGGAGACAAAAGTAATTTTATGAAAGGATCATGACTCTTACTTAACAAATAATTGTGGAAAATTATACAAACAAAAAACACTAAAAATATTTGTTTAGAAGTTAAAAGTGAAATTTGAAAAAAAATTACAAAACAAAAATATAATTAACTCTAAATTGTTTCTTACCCACTCTACAAAAATTCATTTCAATATAAGTTTTACTATATCAACCAATTAAAAAAATACAATTTTAAACAAATTTTATAAAAATCAATAAATTTATCACACACCTTTACACACATACAGTGTATTATTATTCTATTAAATAATACTGTATAAATATAAAAATATATTTATATATTCTTTTAACAAGTAATAAAACAGTCCTCCCAAGAGAACAAAACAAGGATCTGAAAAGTATTTTCATGATATCCATGTTTTCTCCCCAAGTGATTATGACGATGTTGTCGGATACATTACTGACTAGCTAGTCAATCATCTAGAGAGAGAAAGAAGGTGTAGAAAGTAGAAACTAGAGAGAGAGAGAGAGACAAAGGTCAAACTTTGGCAACACACTCTATACATTGGCATAGGCATAATCATTTCGTGGCCAAGCAAAACAACATACATCAATCAGAGTTCAGAAAGCCCTCCTCGTGATTAATTATCACTATTATTTACTTTTTTCATTTCAGAAACAAAATTAAAAGGCTTTTGTATACGCTTTTTAGAGATTTCAGTTCCTTGGTGATTTTTCTCTTTCATTATTTTTTTTTTCTTTTTGTCATTTGTCTACACGATGGAAGCAGCAAGAGCACCTACCATGAGGTATTATCAGTGACATGTTCGGGAATTTGCAGGACTTCTTCCCTTGTCATGTCCTTATCTCTCGATATTTTCCCCTTTCACTATGATGATTCAGTGGTTCTGTTGCTTATTTTATCTGTTTGCTTAGGGAGAAAAAGCTGCATGGCATGCCTTTTTTTTCTCCCTGTTGTTGTTTTATATATTATGAAGTGAAAGGGATATAGATATCATCCAAGTTGTGGTTTTGTGAAGACCCTTTTGACTTGAAAAGTGGAAAGTGAAGATCTTAGGATACAAGAAAAAATGGGTAGTTGTGGAAGAGAAGGTGTAGTGAGGCAGTATATAAGATCAAAGGTTCCTCGTTTAAGATGGACCCCTGAACTTCATCGTTGCTTTGTTTATGCCATTGAGACTCTTGGAGGTCATTACAGTAAGTACATTGTTCCCAAATTTTTCACTCTAAGTTTTTGTCCTTGGTTTTTGATTTCTCTGAGACCTGATAAACTTGATGGGGTGTAATGTATGGGGTGGAGGGAATAGGAAGAAAAAGGGTTCAAAGAATATTTTTTTTTACAAGTGATGTGAGAAAATGAGGTAGAAAAAGAAACGCAAGAAAGAATAAGTGTGTGTTCAATAATTTTCTTGATTGTTCTTGGTTTGTTTTACATTACCAATACTAAGATGAATTTCTCTAATGAAAGTTTTGCCTGTTTCTTTTTAATTTTTCTTTTATTCATGTGTGTAGAGGCTACTCCTAAGCTTGTTCTGCAGCTGATGGATGTTAAAGGGCTCACAATTTCACACGTCAAGAGCCATCTGCAGGTTGGTGTTAATCTAGCTGCTTACAAAATTATTTACATTAATTTCATTTTCCTTGGTCAAAGTAAACCCTTATGTTCACAACTCACTAGGCTTTTATTTGGGGTTCCTTATTTGGTTTTTTCTCTTTTTCAAAATCAGATGTACAGAAGCATGAAAGGTGATCGCTCCTGCAGACAAGGTACCAAACGCTGTTAATTTAATTTGACCTTCTTTTTACTGCAGAACACGTGTACAACTAATAGGTTTAGTTTCTTTGATCATGGCGCTTCAATAACTCCCTCATCTGCTATGCTATTGTGTAGTATTCATAAAGTAATATTTATTAATAGATATTTGGGTATTATAAGAGGTTACCTTAGGAGGAGGAGGAGAAGTAAAGGTTTTATGATAATATTTGTGTAATTCATTATTCAAAAATGGTTTCTTTTTACACCTTATATTTTTATGTGGAAGAGACTCTTTTGGACTCTCTTCTTTTTTTTAGTGATCAAAATTTATATGGTCATGTTAATTTAGAAATGGGACTCGCTATATATATAAAAAAGACCTACATATTTAATTAAATTTACATCAATTTAATCCTCTCGGGCAGAGAATAAATTTTATTCTCTCAAATAGAGAATGATAGAAAGTGTCTCCACATCATTCCTCTTTTATAAGCCTATTTATGGTTAAAAGAAAAAGGAGAAAACTCGACAGAGAGAACTCTAATCAATAGAATAGAGAAGTACTCTTTCCCACTTTTCACTATAAATGGAAGTGGAGGAATGGGATATAAAAATATAAGATGTGAAAATTTTTATTTTTCTATTCATAAAATCCATTTCAGGGGTACCATATAAATTATTTTACATAAGAATCACTTATTTTATGTTTGACCTCAATCATTCGTTAAACCTTATTTTAGCAGACAACATATAATAACATACCTGAATGGTTCATTTTTATTTTCACACCTTATATTTTCACAGTGGGACCCAAGTTTTCCTTTTTATGTTTTGTTTTTTTTTTTGTTGAGAAGCTTTTTATGGTTTGGATTTATTTTAATTTCAGTAGAAAACAAAACACACGTTAATGTTCTTATTTTCTTAACTAGGATGAGTTTTTTTTTTTTTTAATCTCCTTCGTAATAAAAGGAAGTATACGGGGATAGAGTCTAAAAGTTTCAAGTTCTGTCACGATAAGTGCCCTTAATAGTGAAGCTCCTTTAAAAGCTGGCCAGATTTTGAATCTTTTCACATTATAGATGGAAACTGGTTTAAAAAAGTAAAACACACATATTTATTGAAAAAGTGTTTATTCTACGTAAACCTAAGAATTATACGCTACATAATTGTTAACCACTAATACTCATACTAAAGACAATGGTACACTACATGTATCTATATTGATGGCCACTTACTACTTCTGAGCAAACTGCTGAGACGATGTTATACTTTTGCTTAATTTTAATAAAAATATTAATTGAATAAATACATTTAAATACTTAATAGTAGTACCTTTGTTGTAGCATTTATTGGTCAACAGGATTAATGTTCATGATGGTTTTATTATCCACCCTGCATATCGTACATTGAATAATGTAGATGCTTTCTGCATTAAAGGCATATACACGCTTACTCAATCGTTGTTTCCCTTATTGGTTGCAAGTTGTAGTTCAAAATCAGAGCCAAAAGCTAGTCTTCATGCATGTGTTTAGGAAATTTTCAACCGCATTGCTCATTTATTAGTATCTTTCCTATACATAGTTGATGCCAGAATAGACAAGGGAGGATGATAAACCAATGTGCTTTTACCATCTTCTTATAATGGTATTTTGATGAAACCCACAACTTTTCTGCTTTCAACATTTAAGATGATGGGTTGGATCATTAATGAATGACCTGTGTACAAATCCAAGCCCTGTTGATGCTACTATTGCTTTGGACCCATAAAGTCTTGATTGTTTTTTTCATAAACATTTTACTTTAACTTACACCATGTGTGTTGGTTTATCTGTTGACAGATAGGACTTCTACCCAACATAGAAAACAATCTTTTCAGAAGCATGATGATCGATTTGTTGATGAAGTGAGTGATGTTGGTTTTCACTCTTGCTTCAAATCCATTAAAAAAGAATCTGATTCCCTCTCCAGCTGCACTAATTTCTCCTCAAAAAGGTCAGCTTAACTTTATTTTTGGAATAAATTAATAATATATACACTTACGCGATACAAAAGACTTTTACAATGTCATCTAATCCAAAACTTTTATGTATTAGATAATAAATTTATTATTTTTTATAAATTTGATAATTTTTATAATAATTATCTTAAAATTTATATTAGAAGAGTATTAAAAATGACAATATAAGTTTTTTTTTCAAAAATTAATGCTAAGAAGTAAGAACACACATTCTCTGCCACATTCTTTTTTATTAATTAAAATTTATTGAAAATATTAAAACTTTGTAGGTTCAACATCATACTTAATGATTCTTTCCCTTAATTTTATATTAGTTTTAATCAATTAAATCAAGTTTATTTGAAGGAATGTGTTAAAAAATATGTACTTATTACTTCTCAAAAGAATTTGACCAACAGTGCTTGTTAAACTCTTTTTTTTACCTGAAAAAGTGTTACCATGGAAAAGTAACAAAACAAAAAGTCATGGGTCTTTGCTTGATCTTTGGCTTTTCTGAGCCAACTTTTACTTTTTAAGAAGATAAAAGAGAAATTTTAATCCTTAACGTTGGGATTCTCCTCATCAGAGCTAGAATCGAGAAGACAAGTTTACTCTCAGGAATCCTACAATGCAGCCAAAGAATATGTGAAGCAGTTCCAAATCCATACACTACTTTTTATGATTACCAGCAGAGCATGGCTGAGCAGAAGGGAATAAAGAAGATTTGTGTTTGTTCAATATGGCAGCAGACTCAACCCCTTTCCACAACCTTTCCTATGCTACCAAAGCAAGAATCAGATTTTCTCCAGGTACTCTTCTCATAGAGAGAGACAACCTATCTATCTTTTCGTACTTCATTTGTCCTTCTATATATTGGGGGTGAAGTGGTGTGTGATATTGATTATTATGGGCTTTATTTCACTGTCAAGTGAGATGGCCCATGATAACTTCTGAGTTATAGGATTCTGGACTCCCCTTAATTCCCTCCCTCTACTCACCCTAAAAACAGAAAAAAAAATGAAAATGACATGTGGTACTAAAATGTGAGTTTCCTCTTTCACTAGTGAAAAATATCAATGCAAAACATCATAATTTCTTTTGGATTTTTTTTTATGTATATTCTCCTTCAAAGATAATCATGTATTCATGTTCAACGATCACTGACTTAATTAGGTTCGTTACGTTGTAAGTATTTTCTTTGCTACCTTGATATTCACTTAATTCAAAGAATCATAATTCTTTTTTTTTTTTTTGGTTTTCCACATAAATTCTTCTTTAGAAATAACCATGTTCAATGGTTGCCATTAAATGTGAACACTCACTGTCTTACTCAATAAAAAATCGAGCCATGATTCGTTACCTTGTTAAAAAATAATTCCTTCAGCTAGACTCAACCTCAATTGGCAGCACCATGATTTTTTAAAATGTATCTAGCTACTTTGCTCCCTTATTGCCCTCTTTTTGCATCAGAATATGCATATAATAATCATCAAATGTTGGATCAATTTTATTATAAAGTCCATATGATTTTTTAAAATGTATCTACTTTGCTCCCTTAATATTGCCCCCTTCTTAGTACCTTTTTGCAAAATATAAAGAATTCCTTTTTTCACAATGTTGGGACAGGTTGCCAAATTAAATGATAAGCACCCTCTGAATGAAGTTGGGAATACTTGGAGGGTAGGACTAGGAGCAGAGGATGAAGACATAGAAGGTTGTGAATTGTCATTGTCAATCTCATTGCCACAACCCCATCCTTCCTCTCAGAAAAGTAATAATGCTTCTTCAGTCAGTGAGACCAGTGAGGCATTTTCATTGTGCCCAGAGTTTAGCAACAATTACATGGGCTGTTCTAGTTCTTCCAATGTCCCCAAAACAATTAACTTGGACCTTTCTTTGGCCATTTGAATGTTACCTAGATTTCACAAATAATTGTTAGTATCAAAAACTAGTTTACTCGATCTCACTCTACTCATTTTAGAGCAATCAAATCAGATATTAACATATCATGAAAGGCGCTATCTATTGGAACGACAATGTCAAGCTGAATACGTGCCTGTTTGGTTAATTGCTAGAATTACTTTTTGTTATTATTAGATAATGTAAAAATTTTAAATGAGTTTATTATAGGTTCACATTTTAACTTTTTTTTCTGATATTTTACTTTTAACTATATTTATCAGATTAAAATTAATTTTACCTAATTTTAAAATAACGTCTGCGGTACTTATATCATATGCTCAAACCCATGGTAAATGTCTAATAGATACTATAACTAAATTAATGACTTAATATTATTTATCAATTTCACTCTTCAAAGATTTGGAATATAAAAAATTGAAAAAAATAAAATATTTTTTTTATTTATTTCAAAATTTAAAAAATCATTTAATATCACAAAAGTTTAAAAGATTAAATTAATATCAAGAAAATTATTGAAGGACTAAATTAAAAGTTTTGTTTTAAAAAACTTAAGAGTGTTTTAGCTAGTTTGAGTTGTGCAATTGTATATACATATTATTTTGTTTTATATTACGGTAACTAAAATTAAGAATAGAAAATATTTAATAAGAAAAATTATAGCTTTCAACTGTCTTAATAAAATGATTGATTTACATGGATATGGTAAACTCAATTGACCTGTCAATTAGTATTATTGTATCTTGGTAGATATTATGACCAAGGAATCGGATCTTTGTCTGAAAAAGATTAATTTTGGTTTGGGAGACTACAAGACCATTCTGTTTAATGATATTAATGAAGGTGTGCAGATGTTTAAAATGTTGTTCAATGGTTTGAGAAAAAATTAAGACATCGTCAATATAGACAATGACAAATTTTGAATATGGATTAAAAATATCATTCATAATTTTATGGAATTCTGAAGGGATATTTTTTAAACCAAATGGCATGACATTCCATTCATACTGTCCAAAGGGAACTGTGAAAGCAGTCTTGTACCTATCAGTTTCCTTTATTTAGATTTGCCAATATCCTAACTTCATGTCGAATTTTGAGAATATCTTTGTAGAGTTTAACCTATTGAGTAAATATTTTTTGTTTGGAATAAGATACTTGATCCATTGTACAGCTTGGTTCAAAGGTTTATAGTTTATAACTAGACGAGGTGTTCCCGTTCAAGTCCGGCTTGTTTGTTGACATAGAAAGCAGCACAAGACCAAGGGCTTTTGCTCTTCCTAATTAATCCCTTATTAAGGAGATCCTTAATTTCTTTTTGGCAATATTGAAGGAGTTCTTCATTCATTTGGATTGGTCTAGCTTTTGTGGGAATTTATTTTTCCTTGTAGTCTTTCTCATAAGGGAGATCAACTATGTGTTTTTTCCGATTCCAGAATGCATGTGGCAAATCGGAACAAATGGTTGATTGGATGTGTTGTAACAGAAATTGGATTTTCTCTTTTAATTGGGGTTTTTCTAATTGGATTTGAATATTGCTAAAAGAAACTTCTTTTAAAAAGTTGATTTGGCTAATCTTCTTTTCTATGAAGTTTATGTTTCTCGCAATTGGTTTAGTGGGGAATTCAAATGTGATTTTCCTTCCTAAGTGCCAAGTGGTTATTCCTTCCTTGGATATGTGGAGGAGGAACAAAGATCTGATGAATGGTGTTCCTAAGATTACTTCGTTCTTAAGGTTTTTTACTAGAAGAAAATTTGTTTCAATTCTAAGACCTTGATTTTCTATGATTGCAGTGGATAGCTTGTAATTAATCTTTAGTTTTTGAGCCACTCACTGTACTTAGTGTCTCTGAGGTTTTCTCAAAAAAATTTGTAGGAATTAGTCCTTCTAAAATACAGTTTGAATCAGCTCTTGTGTCAAAAAGAGCCATTATATCTAAAACAAAATCATTTATAATTATTCTAATATTAATATAAAACTTTTGGATTTTAATCTTGTTGATTAATCCCATGAACATTTCATCATCTGGATCTTCCTCTTTTTCTTTTTTGCCTCATTTTCGGAATCATTATGTTCTTCAAAATGAGAAAGAATGATTTGATGAATTTCTTGTTGTTGTTTGAGCTCTTTCACTTCTTGTTTAAGGTTATTAATCTCCATTTGAAGATCTTCGATTGTGGTTGGTTTAACGGAAGTATTTTCTAATCTTTTGAGTATATTACTAACATCAAATTTGTTGTTTGTAATAAATTCTTTTGGTTTAGGTTTGGTTTCCAAATATTTTTTACGTTTATTCAGGAAAACCTTCTTTTCCTGAGGGTCAAGTATGGAATTGATTTATTCAAACAAGAGATCTTGTTCTTTTGTTAAAGTGTTGACCTCTTGGATATCTTCCTCCTCCGTGGATGATACTTTATCATCTTGTTGGATTTGGTTAAGATTTTCCTCCGAAGATACTTCCCCAGTTTCTTCTTCTGAGGTTTCAATGAGTAGATTGTTAATCTGCTCTTCGATGGATGGATCTAGATTGAGGTTTCTTAATTTCTTTTTCAGCCTACAATATTTGCTTATGTGACCTTGTTTTCCATAATTTAGCATACTACTTTGGTTCTAGGTTTCATGACTAGTTTTGGCATGTTGGTGTCTCTGCTGGTTGAGGGTTTGTGTGAGTATCTCCTGTTTGGAAATTTATTTTTATTGAAATTTTTGTTCTCATGAAATTCTTTTCTGGGGTTTTGTTTTTTCTTCTGTTTTAGACAAGCTAGCAGTCCAAATTGTTCGCAGAAAGACCCTAAATCTCTTTTAGTCTGGGCTTTCTCCTTAGCCAGTTGTCGTTGAATTTTGTCATCTTGACAAATTTTTAAGGCTACTTTCTGGACATAGGAAATTAATTGTCCATAACTTAAACTGTCATATGGAATATCTCCGTTGAATGATTGACTACGGATTTTATCTGTAACCTTATCTTCTAATGATCTTGGAAGTCCGGCTAGAAATTTCTCTTTCCAGAAAGATTGTGTTATCTTCTCTCGTGTAAAATCTAGTCAGGAAGGTGTCTCTGTACCACCTAAAATTTGCTAAAGTCCTACACTTAAGGTTGGATGGTAATTCTGCTGACCTATCTTTCCAAAGTGATGGGTCACCAATAAAATGTTGGACTATTGTAAAGATAAGGGTATTTACAGCGTTAGGGATTTCTTCATTAGCATCATTTGTAATGACTTTCTCATTGGGATCCGTTTTAATAACACTGTAGATTTTTTACTTTTCCTCATTAGTGATATAATTATCCCACCATCCTTTTAATTGGCCAGAAAATCCTGCCACAAGAATGTATACAATTGTTTCTTCTGGACATTCATGGGACGCTTGGTATGTCGTGGCCACCATGATCATATGCTGGAGGGTATTCATGATGTTGTATTTTGTATGAACATCTATATTCCATTCATAGATGTTGTTTGCTCTAAAACTTTTAAAGTTACTTTTGCCTTTTTCTTCTAGTAGAAGATCAGGGACGGTTGGTCTTTGGTAATAAAGTTTGAAAGGTGTTTTCCAATGTTTGGTGTTAATCAGATTAATTACCTTTTCAGATACTGAACCTTCTTCAGATACTTGTTCTGAATTATTGTCACTATCCTTATTAATGGCATTAATTAATTTGGAGGTATGTCTAGTCCTTATTTTGGATGATTCCTTTGAAGGTTGAGAGGTTTTAGGGATGGTTTTAAGTAAACTATTAATCTTACTTAATAATTCACTATGGCTATCACCTATCTCCTCAGTAGGGAATCTTTGTTTTCTAAGTTCCCTAAATTTATGTTTAGCTTTTTCGCTAACCTTAAAAGGTTTGAACAAAGGTTTTTCCATTTGAACGGCCGATGATGACGACCCATGGTCCTTGGTTTTAGTAAAGACCTTTTCTTTACTAATAGACTCCCCTAACACTTGAAGGTATTTGTCGGTGTAATTAGCCTGTTCCATTAGGCTCCTAATATCCTTCGGGGTTATCTCTTGTTGACATCCTTTGTCTTAAATGGTGTGGCCATGACAGGTTTATCACTATTGTCCTTGACCTTTGGTAGTTGGTATTACGTTGTGGGAGGTAGTTCCGATTGGATTACCTCACCATCTTTGATTTGCTAGTTGGTAATAACATTGGTTGTTGGATCACCTATTATGTCATGTTGCCAAGGGTAATCTATATTTTCTTTGACAGTATATGTATGGAACCAATCAAAGAAAGGAATATTAGTTTTGACTCTTTTGACAAATTATAAAAATTTTATTGAATTTGTTGCCTTTTTTATCCCCTAAAATGCTAAAAAAACCATCTCCTATGAGGTTCATTTTCTGGAGAATAAAAGTCTTTTCTAAAGGTTTCCTTATCAATGCTAAATTCATCAGATAACATCATAAGGTTCATGGATAGAAGAATATATTGGAGATTGAATTGACTTTTGGTCATCTTCTGGTTCCTGGTTGTACGTGGTTCTAGGTATACTAGACGTCGTATCTAATTCTTGGAGGTTTATGCTAGAAAACTGGTTATGTGACTCAGATCTAGATAATCCTATTGGAATTGATCGGGTCCTTACTGAAAAAGACCTTCTTGCTGACTCATACTCAGATTGTCTTGAGGCTTCTAGTCAGGACGAGAAAGAGTTTCTCCTATTGAAGGTTATTTCAACCTTACCAGAATTATCTTGTTTAATTTGTTCTATGGTAGGGGTAGGTCTAGGGACTGAAGGCGTAGCCTTGTCCATGACCCATTTTTCAAGAAGAGTTCCCTCATCCTATTTTATAATTATGGGGAAAGAAACATTAGCCTTTTTCATATCAGTGATAAACAAAGTTGTCTCTCCTTTTTGGGGTTTCAGAAGGACTCTTGATGCACAAGTGTTCATGACCTTGTATTGGATTTTGTAAATTAGAGCTGTCGAAATTGAACCCTCTTTCATGTTGAGATAGATTGTAGAGAGAGAAATATTGTAAAGATTTCTAGGTTGTCTAAATTATGTCAGAGATTTTGTACTATACTTAAACAATATATTCAAACCACTACATGATAGGTTAAGAAAAAATCCTCCTCCTTGGTCTGATATTCATACCTATGTAGTCAAAGAAATCAAACTCAAAGTCCAATCTAAAAAAATGTTTATATCTCCCAATTTCGCAGGTATTTAAAATTGTTGAAACAGATGCATCTAACATAGGTTATGGTTAGACATGGCAATGAGGCGGGTTGGGTACGGGTATTGTCTCCCCAATCCCTTACCCCGACTCCTCAACATATCCCCATACCCGTACCCGATATCCGACGGGTTTGAGTTTATTGTCTCATCCTCGTACCCGTCGGGTATCGGGTATCCCCAACCCCGTTCCACACACCATTTAGAAAAATATTTTTTTTTGTAAAAAAAATATTAAAAAATTGATTTTAGAAAAAAATAAATTGATTGTTAAACATTTATTTTTAACTACTTATATATCAATAAATTTATTATAACGTGTGTGTCTACATAAATAATTAAGAAAATAATATTAAACTATGTAAAAATTCTAAAATAAAATTAACTAGTAATAAAAATTATATGTCTTTTGATTAAATTATGCAAAAATTCTAAAGATTTTAAGTGGTGGGGCGGGTTCTGGTTCGGGGTCGGGACGGGTCTAATAATCTCATACCCGTACCCATACCCGACTTTTGGTTATCGGGGAAAACCCAAACCTGAACTCATACCAAGTCAACTCGGGTATTACCCGTCAAAGTCAGGAAGGATTCGGGCGAGTACCCACGGATATGGGTTTTCTTGCCATGTCTAGTTATGGTGGTATTCTTAAACAAAGAGTCAATACCCAAGAAAATGTCATTGCATATACATCAAAACATTAGAATTCTGCACAACAAAAATATTCAACTGTTAAAAAGGAAGTTTTAGCAATTGTTTTGTGCATTTCTAAATTTCAATCTGATTTTACAAAAAGATGTTAAAAATCTTGCCTCAAAGCAAATATTTGCGAGATGGCAAGCAATTTTAAGTGTTTTTTATTTCGAAATAGAGTATCTCAAGGGAACTTCAAACTCTCTACTTGACTATCTTACCCGTGAATTCTTACAAAAAAATTGCCATGCCACCTAAGGCATCCAGCACCTCCTTACGAGGAGGAAAGAGTTCCGAAAAAGGATTCAAGTTGGCTCTACTAGAGCCATCATCAAAAAAGATTTCACCCTTAAAATCTGGGTCACCAACCTAATTTGGGTCATCAACCTAGAAACCAAAACAACAAGATGGGTCATCAACCCAACTAGTTGCAACGAAACCTGAGCCATCCACTCAGAAACCCTCAAAAAACCAAACATTAAAACAAACCAAGGCCAATTATGCCTTCCCAATCGAGACACTTTTGGCCTTCCAAGAAATTGACCTAACAAAGCTCCCCAAGAAAACATGGGCTGACATAGCCTCAGAATCAAATGATGAATCTGAAATTGATTTAAAAACCCTTATCCAAAAAACCAAAGAATCCAAAGTTGTATGTAATATTTCAAAAGGGGAACAAACATTGACCCTAATAACCCAAAGGGCAACACCAACCCCAAAATCCACTAACACTTATATTTACAAAAATAAATTTTCAACTGTTTTGCAGATGGAGCCGGAGTATTGGGACAAAAATCCCTTCAAGGCCATAGCCAAGGCATTTCCTCTTGGATTCCATTTTAAGCCAACAGCTATCAATAAAACCAGAACCTTTTATGAATTCATTTTAATAGATTCAAACTCAGTGTCTATTAAACACTTCAAAGACCCAAACGACCCACTGTTAAACACCCATTCCACAATCCAAATATTAAAAGTTCTGCAACCCAAACAATTTGGACCCAATTTACATGAAATCAAAAAAATTTCAGTACCTTTTGATCCTAGAGGTTACACCTATTTGGATTATATGGATGCCTGGAACAAAGTATTTTGGCATCAAAACAACAAATACAAGAATCCATGGCTTATTTACTTCAAGACAAACACAATCTATAATTTTCCAAATTGGCTCCTTCAATGGTGAGAATTTTTTGGTCCAATTCTAGAAATATTCCTGGAGCAGGTTCAACAGGGATTTGCTCAATTCCACAAGATGTTTAATTATCAGGAATCACGAATTCCCGCAGATTTAAAATATTTTTCCAATTTTTCTTTGTCTTGGATATTTTCCTGGTAATATAGATATAGCAAGACGAAAAACAACAAGCAATATTCATCCCTTCAACGACATGCATTTTTCAAGTGGTGGAATCAGTTTGATGCATCAAAGGCCGAACCAGATAAGGTGAAAATATGGTTTAAAGCCCATCCAAAGTTCCTGAAAGCTACTATCTGGAGACTTCTGTATTCGTCAATCAAAAGTCCTAACTAGCCATTTTCTTGGCAGGATCCAACTCCAAGGAGCATCTCACCAAAAACTTAAAAGAAGTTTTGAAATTACTCCAAAGTCAAGAAGACACCTATTCTCCAGAAAATGATGATGATTTCTACCAAAACGAATACGATTGTTTTGGTATTTGTTTGGATGATGTATAAATTTTACCGATTTCTGTAGACATAGTTTCAGTTTTGTTACCTGTATTGTAGCTACAGTACCCTAAAATTTTCTATAAAAGGAGTCTTCAACTTTATTGTAAGGCACCTTTTCAGATAGAAATAGTTAGATAGATTGTAGAGAGAGAAGCTCTAGGAAACACTCTTTGTAAGCTTTTCTTTTGTTATCAAATAAATTTTCAAGTTTCTTCGTTTATCTCCCTTCTCCCTCCTTACTGATTCAGTACGGATTACTGTCATTTCAATTTCTTCTCTTCTTCCTCCTTAACTGATTCTACACAGGTTACCGTCGTTTCAATTTTCTTTTATGGTTTTATTTACTCTTTAAGTTTTTATTTTTCTTTAACTGCATATTTTACCTGCATAACTTATCTGTTGTATTTTATATTAAATTATTTCCTACTTCTCATTTGTCCATTTGATCTATTCCGCTAATCTCTGGTATTAGAGCCTGATGGGAAAGTAGGAATATAATCCATAAGAAAATATTTATACTGATTTCATGGATCTAGAAGTATGAACAGTAAATATTTTGTAGAGTGACTTTAATCGAAACAGTATGTGTTTGAACAATATTTCTAGAAGTACAACAGTCTGATATTTTAGTTGAATGATATTGTAGCAGTAAGTCCCGTGGATGAGAAAGGACAGTAAGGTTAAGGTGTATTGTTTAAATAAAATATTAAGACATAGGTGGTTGTGGGAGTAAGGTTCAAATCGTATTGAAAAAAAAGAGTTAAATTTTTTTATTTTTCCAGATCTAGGAAATTTAGTAACATATAAATTTATGGAAACATTTCTATGAAACCACATGAAGGCAAAGATACTAGAGGATGAAAAATTATAATGTCTCGTCTTTTACGTTCATTTTCCCGTATTTCTTTTCGTTCCAGCTCGTCATCTTCATCCTCAACCTCAGACCCAAGAAACTTAAATTTGCTTACTGAACAAGATAATCAAACCCACGAAGTCACCCCTAAACATAACCTCTTCGATGAAGAAGTACGCTTCGAGGAGATAAACCAAAACATGGATGACTGGAGTATTCCATAAATCCCTCATGATACATTATATGTTCCTAAGACAACTAAAAGCAAACACATTTTTTATTACATAATTAAGACTGTAGAAAATAATATTCCTCTAGGACAAGATATAGGGGAAGAATTCCATTGATTATCAAAAAATTCAATTTATGAACATAGTAGAAAATACAAATATCTACACATAGGATGTGTCCAGGTAGCAATCAAACCATTAATTGACATGGGTATAGGCGTCATCATCTTGATGTGTCTAAGAGATATTAGGCATAACAAATTCGAATATTCTTTAATAGGAACAGTAGAAACAAGCCTAGAACAAGGACCAGTCTATTTCAACTGTTACCCAAACAAAATAGTGAGTCTGATGGATAGAAACATCCTTAACTCTTTATTCCTAAATATCTACTTTCATGGCATCGACATGAAAGAGGGTTCAATTCTGGCAACTGTAATTTACAGAATCCAGTATAAGGTCATGAACACTTGTGCATCAAGAGTCCTTCTGAAACCCCAAAAAGGAGAGACAACTTTGTTTATCACTGATATGACAAAGACTAATGTTTCTCTCCCCAGAATTATAAAATGGGATGAAGTAACTCTTCCTGAAAAATGGGTCATGGATAAGGCTACGCCTTCAGTCCCCAGACCTGCCCCTACCATAGAACAAATTAAACAAGATAATTGTGGTAAGGTTGAAATAACCTTCAATAGGATAAACTCTTTCTCATCCAGAATAGAAGCCTCAAGACAATCTGAGTATGAATCAGCAAGAAGGTCTTTTTTAGTAAGGACCTGATTAATTCTAGCAGGATTATCTAGATCTGAGTCACATAACCAGTTTTCTAGCATAAACCTCAAAGAATTAGATACGATCTCTAGTATACCTAGAACCATGTACAATCAAGAACCAGAAGATGACCAAAAGTCAATTCAATCTCTAACATATTCTTCTATCCATGAACCTTATGATGTTATCTGAGGAATTTAGCGTTGATAAGGAAATGCCCTGGCTGTGGCCTTGAAGGGATTTTTGTCCCAATACTCCGACTCGACATATATATATATATATATTGTCCTATTCGGACTCAGCATACCTCTATATCCGGTAGTCGGGTAAGTAAGATACTTAGATTTAGAGAATATAGCGGATTTAAATAAGGAAAGAGAAAAAATCTATCTTTCAACTAAAAGATAATTGATAACCTCTAAATCCAAGAATTATCTATTATTAAAGGAAAGATAAAATAAGATCATAATTTTCCTAATTATATTATATCTAAGGGAAAATTGAGATCTAAGCATCCAATTTCATCTCTATAAAAGGAGTTCCTCAAGGTTCAAGTAAGAAATTCTCATTCCAACCTATATATTGACACCTGTTTATCTCGACACTTTTAATTTGAGCGTCGGAATGTCATTGCAGGTATTGTCCACCATTGTTCATGAAAGAACTCACGGAGGACCAACACCATGAGAGAGTTATGCCAAATCAGGTAAAAACATTTGGCGCCTATCGTGGAGCGAGGGAAAACTTCTCCTTCGACCACCATCAATTGCCACAGACAATGATAAAACCCCTGCAGCCAACCAAGAAAGCCCATCACGAGGACAGGTGTCCACCATACTTGGAATGCTTTCCATGGGGACCCTCGAAAATGAGTGTCATACAATCGTGATGGACCTCTTACATCAGGTGCCTAACGATCATACTTTGATTGTCACCCTACAAAGGGAGATGGATGCACTTAAATAATAGAACACTCAAGAGATGGAAAATCTCCAAAAGGAGAATGTTGTCCTCAAAAAGTAGTTCCAAAAGCTTCAAGAGGATCACTAGGCCAAGACCAACGAAGTCGGCAAAACATGGAGAGAAGGAACACCATTGGTCACATAATCGATGCAGAACACAGTAAATATGGAAAAACAACTTCATCCCTTCGTTGATGTGATCATGGAAGCACAATTACCACTTAGATGGAAGATGTTGAACATAGACCGTTATGACAGACTCTTGGACCCGGATGAGCACGTAGACCCATTTGTGACACAAATGAACTTGTTCACCAATGATGATGCTATCATGTGTCGAGTGTTCCCGACAACCTTGAAGGGTGCAACGCTCCATTGGTACACTCACCTACTGAGAAATTCAATAGACTCTTTTGTGACACTTGTTACACAATTCGAAGCACAACATGTGATGAGTAGACCACATCATTTTGCTGCAATAGCTCTTGCAAATATTCGATAGGAAGAAAACGAGCCATTTCGCGACTTCATAAAGAGATTCTCCTCAATCTGGATTCGAATTCGAGACTTGAGTCTAGACGTTGCTCTAACATCAATGATCATGGGTTTAAAATCAGGACCCTTCTTCGATAACTTATGCAAAAACCTCTTATGACGTTCGATGAATTGAGAGCAAAAGCTACCGAATTCATACAGATGGAAGAGATGACCACATTCAGAGAACAAATGGAGTAAGAGATGAAAGCTAAGAGCGAACAAAATCGAGGAAAGTCAAAGAATGACAAGCCACCCCAATCTAAGTTCAATCATTATACTCCCTTGACAAAAAGTTGAAGTTGAGTATTGGAGGAAGCGTGAACTACAAAACTAATCCATTTGTTGGCTAAAAATGAATCACCCCAGGAGCAAACAAATCTAAATATTGCTGTTATCAATGATTGGTGGAACACAACACTGAAGAATGCAATACCCTAAATGATAAGATAAATAGGATGATCCAAAAAGGAATCCTCAAAAGTTTGTTAAAGACAAAGACCGCACACGAGATCAAAAGCGAGAACGAGAAAGGATTCAAGAGTGCAGTAAGACTCGAGAAACCATTAAGGCACAACACCATAGGAACACCCCACTCGAAACTCAGTTACGAGGAGTGATTAACACGATAGTTGGAGGATTCATGAGGGGAAGTTCAAACTCGGCAAGAAAATGGCATGTGCGCAACCTCAAAATGATCGATTCGGTGGAAGGGGAGAAGAAGCCCACTAGAAGCATGCCACCTATCATTTTCATAGATGAAGACTTTGGGAACATTGACCAATGCCATAATAATCCTATGGTTGTCAAAATTGAGGCAGCAAACTTCCTAGTATGTTAAGTCCTACTCGACAATGGAAGCTCGATCGATGACCTATACTAGTCGGCCATCCAACAGTTGGGCATACCGAAGAGAAAGATAGGTCATTCCTAGAACAACTCATAGGCTTCGTAGGAGAAAAGAATGACACAATAGGGTACCTCCACCTACTGACCACTTTTGGGGATGAAAAAGGATCAAAGTCCATCATAATCAAATATCTCCTGGTTAATGCACAAACACTGTATAATGTACTCATAGGGCATCCTTCACTCAATGAGTTAAGCGCCATTATCTCAACACCTCATCTAACCATGACATTTTTTAGTGAAGACGAAAAAATCATCACTATGCAAGCCAACCAGATAACAACAAGAGAATGTTACGCTGTAAGCCTTAGAATTTGTAAAGGGAAGAAGGAAATTGAACCCAAGGCACAATTGGTGGCATGTACCTCTCTCAACAACAATCTGAGGGATGCCAAACTTGATCAGAAAGAGGCAAAAAAAAGGGCAGAGCCAACATAAGAGGTCAAACCTTTTCAACTAGGCAGAGAACCATCACAGTAGACCAAACTTGGATGCCAAATGGATATAGAAATGGAAGAATTCATAACTTGAGTCTTAGAAGCAAATGCAGATTTATTTGCATGGTCCGCATCAGAATACCTAGAATTGACCCAAATTCGATTGCCATAAGCTAGCTATCTACCCTAAAGCTAGACTTATTGCGTGAAGGAAAAGGAAAGTTGGCCCAAAAAGGGGAAAGGTCATGGATAAAGAAATAAGAAAGCTCTTAGACACATGGTTCATTAGAGAAGTGCAATACACCACGTGGTTAGCTAATATGGTGATGGTAAAGAAATCCAACGGGAAGTGGAGGATGTATACTGACTACACAAATCTAAATAAAGCATGCCCCAAAGATTCTTATCTGCTTCTAAGTATTGATCGCTTGGTTGACGAAGCATCTGGATTCCCCATTCTTAGTGTTTTGGATGCATATTCTGGATACAACTAGATCCCGATGTTCAAACAAGATGAGGATAAAACCACGTTCATGAACAACACAACTAACTATTGTTATTCGATTATGCCATTTGGACTAAAGAATACTGAAGCCACTTATCAAAGGCTGATGGACAAAATATTAACCAATCAACTAGGAAGGAACTTGGAAGTTTATGCTGATGACATGGTGGTCAAAAGTAGAAGCACCACCTCTCACGCAGAGGACATAGCAAAAATCTTTGCTAAGATAAGGAAGTACAACATGTGACTGAACCCAGAAAAATGCATACTCGGGGTACAAGGAGGGAAGTCTAGGCTTCATGCTTACACATAGGGGAATTAAAACTAATCTGAACAAGTGTGCAACCATTATTACAATGAGAAGTCTGAAACACTAAAGAAAGTACAAAGACTCACTAGCCAAATAGCAGCACCATCCAAATTTCCACCAAGAGCAGCAGACACGATCAAACCATTATTCAAATTGTTAAAAATACAGGAGGGAAAAGAGTAGAGTGAGGAATATGAAGCTTATTCCCACTGAAATAATTCCTCACTTCACCATCCATCCTAACTAGACCCCAACTAAGGAAAGATTTGATCTTATACCTAACAGTATCTGAGCATGCAATAAGTTAGGTGATCATGGTAAAAGAAGGAAAAAATTAGAATCCTATCTGTTACATCAGCCAAATCCTCAAAAATGCAAAAACTTGATATCAAATGATCGAAAAGTTAGCCTTGGATCTAGTCACAACTGCTAAATGACTAAGGCCATATTTTCAAAGTCATTAGATCATGGTTCAAACTGACCACCCCATTTGAACAAATATGAAAAAATCGGAGCTTGCAAGCTAAATGATAACCTGGTCAGTCGAGTTGTCATAATTTAGGCTCAAGTATGAACTAAGGGGACCAATGAAGGCACAGTGCCTAACAGACTTTGTAATCGAATTGGTGGCCAACATAAAGCCAAAATTTGAGTGGTGGAAGTTGTAAGTAGATAGTTCATCCAATGAAAAAGGGAGTTGAGCTACGGTTATCTCAAAAAACCCAGATGAAGTAATCCTAGAGCAGTCCCTAAGGTTCGAGTTTGAAACCAAGAATAACCAAGCCGAGCACAAAGCTCTCTTAGCTGGCCTGAGATTAGCTAAAGAAGTAGGAGCTAAATATCTAAAGTGTTGGAGCGACTCCAAGCTTATCACTGGTAAGTTGAATGGAGAATATCATATCAAGGATCCACAGATGACAAGGTACTACCATATGGCTACTCAACTCAAAAAGGCTTTCTTTAAATTTGAGATTCTACATATTGCTATAGAAAACAACGAGTGAGCCAACTTTTCATCAAAGCTTGCTAGCACAAAGAAGAAGGGCAAGCATAGGATGGTCAACTAAGAAACATTCCTAGAACCAAGCCTAGACAAGGTGGTAGCCAGTGTAACTCCCATCGACCGAGAATGGACTGAGATTCGAGACATCCTAGAGAAAGGCTCACTCCCAGAAATCCAACAACGACAAGAAAGCTCAAAAGGAATGCCAACTATTATGTGATAAAGGGAGGAGACCTATACAAAAGAGGCTTTATACACCTTTGTTGGAATGTTTAACAAAGTACCAGTCTGAATATGTAATAAATGAAATGCATAGAGGGATATGTGGAATGCATTCAGGATCCCAATCGATGAACATCTGAGTTCTTAGAGCCAAGTACAAATGGTTGACAATGAGAAGAGACTACACAAAATATGTTAAGAAGTATGAAGAATGCCAGAATTTTGGCAACATTTCTCATTTGCCTGCCGAAGAGTTGCACAACATAGTAACGCCATGGCCATTTGCCATTTGCGAAGTAGACATACTTAGATATTTTCCACTATCAAAAGAACAAGTAAAATATATCCTAGTAGGCATTGATCATTTCACTAAGTGGATAGAGGCTGAGCCTATAACCACCATCTTGGCGGCCAGCGTTCGAAAGTTCATTTGGAAGAATATTGTATGCCAATTTGGAATTCCCAACACTTTGATTTCCAACAATGGAACACAGTTCATTGACAAAGGAGTCAAAAAATTCCTTAAATGTCTAGGGATCAAACACAGAGCAATTTCAATAGAAGACCCACAAAGCAATGGGCAAACTGAGACAGCCAACAAAATCATACTCGAAGAGTTAAAAAAGTAAGTTGGAAAAGCCAAAAGCAACTGGGACGAGGAACTTCATGTCATCCTATGGGCCTACCATTGTTCTCCACAGTCGACAACAGGTGAAATCCCTTTTTGGCTCTCATATGGATCAGATGCAATGCTACCAGTAGAATTAGGAGAACCTTCTCTTCAAAATGTGCACTTCATAGAAGAAGAGAATATTGAAATACTGAAAGAAGCCCTCGAATTGGCTAAAGAGACTATCAAGGAAGTCCACCTGAGAGTCGAGTTGTACCAAACAACTAAAAGGACATACAACAGTTGGGTTAGACCAAGAAACTTCCTAATAGGTGACTTGACGCTAAGGAAATGTGGAAAATCCCTAAAAGACCTTGGAGAAGGAATGCTAGCCGCAAATTAGGAAGAACCCTTCAAAGTTACAAAAGCACTTGGAAATGACACCTACAGACTAGAGCACATAATCAGCAAGGCAATTCCAGGAACGTGGAACATCACTTATCACAAGTTTTACTATAGCTAAACTTGTAAAATGGTGATGTACTACCTTTCCTACTCTAACATTTTTTCCCAAGAGGTTTTTTGTTAAAGAGGTTTTAATGAGGCACACCCGATTTTCACACTAAATAAAAATATTCTTTTCATTTCTTTATAGCTGTCTAAATCCAAGTAGAACTAAGTTCCTTTGACTAAAGACCAAATTTGAAGCATAGATAAGACTAAATAAACATTCGACTTACTAACAGTAGATCGACAAACTATAGTCAATTAAGTATAGATCACATATAACTTAGAGGTTTGGCTAAAAGAAGACCAAAAAGTTAAGTTACTCGACTAATATTAGACTGGATGACCTAGTTCAATTGGCTGAATATAGACCAATGAACTAAGTTACTCGGCTAATAAATAAAACTGGAAGTTAGACAAGCAAGGCAGAAAGCAGACCAACGAAACCAAGTTATTTGACTTAAAATAACCATTTAGAAATAATACTTGAATGAAATTAGAGCTTTGACCGAAGACAATATACAACAATGTTGACTTTGAATTAAAATTTTTAAAGAGAATGATGAAAAAAGATGATGGAACTCACAAACCAAAGGGGGGTGAATTGGTTTCTAAATTAAATCAAACTTAAAAAAACTAGAGTTAATTTTTTTTTTTCAAGGATCATATTACAAACTTTTGATAAACCAATATTTAATCAATCACCCTTAACACAATAATCTTTTGTTAAAGTTCTTTTTCAAAAAGATATTTTCTTTAACCTTTAGTAAATTGATCAAGACTAGAATGAGAAAGAAAGATAAGATCAAGAGAAAATATACACCAGTTTTTATACTGGTTCACTCTCTATCTCTAAAGAAGTTAATCCAGTTATCTAATCCAAACACGAACTAGATTTTCACTATGCATATATAATTCTTACAAGAAATCACAATCAATCTCAGTTCCTACCCTAGAAAAAGAGACTAAGGTACCCAACCCTAGGGTGTTTTGTGAATAAGAGCCTAAGAGAAACCTACACTTAACCCAAACTAGAAAAATCTATTCTAGCATGCCTTCAGATATTCATTCATATGCTAACAATATGTAAAACACATGAAAAACTCAGTCAAAGAGAGACACATCCTGATTAATCACATGCAAGAACCTTTGCTTGAGTGAATGAATGTATTCTTGAACTCAAGAGAAATTCACAACTCACTTTTCTCCATGAAAGCTTCAAAAACGAAGTTTAGAAGTTGTGAATCAGACACTTTTTCTAAGCACTTAATCTTCTCTCTTCCTTTCACTTATTTCATTCTTTCAAAATTGAGAAGAAGGGGTTGTTATTTATAGAGAAAACAGTTATAACCGTCTGTAATCGATTAAATAGTCAATTTAATCGATTATTTCGAAGAAGTAATCGATTATTTTGAAGTAATCGATTATATTATCATTTCTATCGATTAAAGTGTTCTTCTCAATATCTGGAAAACTTTCAAGAATAATGTAATTAATTAGATTATTGATGTAATGGATTAAAGTGTTCTTGTTCACGATCACCCATGTAATTGATTAAAACAGAGAGTTTTATGCACTGAAAAACTTTCTAACTTTAGAAACAATCTTCTTATTTCTACATGATGGTGCATGATGTACACATGGAAAGATAGACACTAAGATGCAAAAATCAATACAAATGCCACTCAAAGAGTTGGGCATGTAAAAAGACAAAACTTCTTCAAGCTTCTTCATGTTGCTCCCTCTATCTCTAACAAATGAAAATCAAATACATAAATACTCAAAAGGGAACCCTATTCAATGGGTTGGGTTCCAAGCCTTTACAAAGAAAAATAAACAAGTCAAGCCTAGTAAAAAACTTCCTTCATAGGCATATCCATTTCACGGACCAACTCCCCTTGATGAGTAACGTCCTTGCCAACATCAAAGAGGGAAATGCCAACATCTTTGAAAAGAATACTTAACCTTATGGAGAGCCTTGTTAAACCCGACTTCATGGGTCTTCAAGATCTCAACTTCGACCTCATCAAGATCAATCTTCAGCTTCTCTTCAACCTTATCAACATTAGCCTTAAGGAGAACAAACTCTTTATTGAGACGCTCAATCTCTTCTTAGAGAGCCTTAGTCTAGTCTTCTGCAATAGAAAGTTGGGTCTTCAAAGTCTCTTCTCAAGATTCAGCCACTTTTAGCTTATTCTTAGCATGCACAAGAGACTCTCAAGACTCCTCGATTGACCTAAGCAATATCTCATTAGCATGGGAAACTTCAACCAAAGCTTGTTTGGCCTTGGCACAACCAGACTTGCCTTTTGACACTCAACGTTCGTCCTCTCAAAATCTTTACCCTAAAATTTGGCAATTCCCCAAGACCTCACGACAAAATATGCAATAGAATCCATTGATGCACGAGGACCAACTTCCTTTTGCATGTCTCAATTAGACTGATTAAGCATGGATGCTTGAATAAGAGCCTTGGGATTAAGATCCTTCCCCCCACAAAGAGGAAACCCCTTCTTTCATAGTTAAGAAAGTAGGAATACTCTCTATGATAGAAGGAGCGGCAACCAAAACCATCTTCAGCCTTTGCCTCTTTGAAGGACCTTCACCCAAAGGACCATGACCTTCCTAGATGGTAATACTAATGGTGACATGAGAAGGAACCAAATCATCTTAGGGCTTCTCTTTCTACTTCCCCTTGTCTTTCTCCACTAGGGCTTTCTCGGCCTTGGTCTTTTCAACCTTCTCTTTCTGAGCCTTCCTAATGGAGTAGTATTCAAATTTATCCATTATCACTAAGAAAAAGAAAGGCTTGGTTAGCAAAAGCAAAAGGAAAACAATAATAAAAAGGTCGAATAAAAGACTCACAATCCTAGTCCACATCCGACATCTTGGAAAAGGAAAGTTCCACCAATGTTTTCGAGTGAAGGCCTCTAGGAAGCTTGTGAAGAACAACCATGTCCTCTTGATTCAAATGGGACATGTAAACGATGAGCTTTTTTATGAACTTTGTAGGTGACGAAGTCCAATAGAAGGGAAACCTGAGAACCCTTTGCCGGGTAAAATAAATAGGCATGGACTTGGGCCCAAGACATACTCGAAAGAGTTAACCCTTACAATTCTTAGGAAGTAGCGTAGGGTCCAATGACTGCCTTACCAGAAATAGTAGTAAAGGAGATCCAGTCACCCCTTTATTTTCCTTAACAATATAATGATGAAGGAATTTGGGACAATCAACAAATAATAGAAAACAAGTCGCATAAGACCCTAAAGGCACACGTGATTGTTTAGGCATTTGGATGCAATTGGGTAGCAGCGACATTCAATTCTCTCAACATGTTAACCTCAAATTTATCAAAAGGAACAATGAGGTGAAGTATGAAGAAGAAATAAAAATACATATACATAAAGTGAGTCTCACATGAAAAAGCACACATGAAAATGCGCTCACTCTCTCAACAAGACTCAACAAACATCACATCTGAGCGATCGATGTGACAAAATTCAGCCAGCTTGAGAAACTCAACAATGGACTCATAGGTTAGGAAACTACTTGTGTAGGACCCAACTTCCTCATTAACCTACGAGTAATCCAGAAGAACAATAGAAAGGTACTCCTTAGCCATAATAAGCTTTTTAAGGGGAAGAAGAGGAATGAATGAATGATTGATGCAAAATCACTTGGATGGTCATAGCTTCCAAGTCTAGATCTATGACCGTTTAAGGAGGATTTGACTGATTCCTCCATAGGAACCAAACGCACACTGAAGTAAGGGCGAACCCTTTCCTCAAGGGTGGTGCCACCCACATCAAGGTGAGAAACATGCCACTAGTGATGACATCACCAACAGGAATGCCAGAGATTTGGTCACTAGTGGCAGCAAAGTTGTCGTGGAGATGAGAGGCGTCATCATTGGAACTCTCCCCTATTGGCTAAACCTCTAGAGATAACATCCTATCATCATTGGAGCGCGTAAAACCCTCCCCAAAAAAAGACATGAAAAAAGATGAGGGTTGATGACAACATACCTGGAAGATGAAGAAGGGAAGAGCGGAAGTAAAGAGACGTTGGAGGAAAGAAAAATGATTGGAGATAAGAAGGATGATCGGAGGAGAAAGGCAACAGTAGAGGGAGAAGAAGTTCTTCACCTTTTATACTATTCTAAAATCTTCTAGAGATAGAAGAGGGGAAGCACTCATTCAGACTGTTAAATCCCTTCCCAAAGCTTCTAATCAATGGGTGGGAAGAGACATGACCTTTGGTCATCCTAACAACGTTTCAAAATTCAAAGGATGCAATCATTATGCCTTTTTCAACAACGCGTGAAAGCATAAAAGCACCCAAAATGGATGTAACAATTGACAAGATGTTGTTTCAAGTGTCTCTTCACTCGGACCCAACACAAATTGACATTACGGGCTAAGTAGAAGGCTTAAGAGACATAATACACTCCTTAAATTCGATTACAGTCAGACTGACACACGACTAAGCAAAACCTAATTACTCAAGCTCTTATGGCCAAATTTAGAGCTTGGGGGACATATGTCCTACTCAGACTCGGCAGATCTCCACATTTAGCAACCACCCGAGTGGGATACTTAGATTTAGAGAATATAGCAAATTTAAAAAAGGAAAGAAGGAAGATTTATCTTCCAACTAAAAGATAAGAGATAACCTCTAAATCCGAGAGTTATCTACTATTAAAGGAAAGATAAGATAAAATCATATATTTTCATAATTATATGATCTCTACGAGAAAATTGTGATCTAAGCATCCAATTTCGCCTCTATAAAAGGAGTTTCTCAAGGCTCAAGTAAGATATTCTCATTCAACCTATGTATTGACACTTGTTTATCTCTACTCTTCTAACTCGAGCGTTAGAGTATCATTGTAGGTATCCCCACCCTTATTCATGGAAGAACTCATGGAGGACTGGCACCGTGTGAGAGTTTTGCCAAATCAGATAAGAACATAATATATATATATATATATATATATATATATATATATATATATATATATATATATATATACACTCTAAAGTTATAATAACAAAATAAAAATAAAAGATTAATCGTAGTATAAATTATGGATTGATCTTTCTCTTAATCTTTAGCCTTCTTTGCTTCGAGTGTGGTTATGCTTGAATAAGTTTTTTTTTTTTTAGCATTTGTAGGAGAAATCATTAAAAAAATTAAACTTCTCTTATAAACTAAAATTAATTTATATATAAGTTAAAACTATTTTTTAGAAAAATTAAATAAAGAAAACTCTTACAAATAGCTTACGAGGGAAACGAATTTATTTTTCTTATTTTCCACTTCTAATATTAATACATTGACAATGACAAGTTTATCTAAACAAAACAATAACTACTTCAACTTTTCTCCTCTTTAACTCTTCCCAGAGAAGAAGTATAGAAACAATAATTGGTTCTTAGGACTTGGGTTCAATGTTGGGATTGCAGTTTTCATTGATTTTAGGCATATGTTGTGATTTCGTCAATGGGAAAATAAACAGCTAGAGAATTAAAATTACAAATGAGGAAGATTAATATAAAATTAATACATGCAAAAGCAATTTATAAAATAAGGTAGATAAACAAGAGTAAGAATTAATGTTCTATTAAGAGGAGGTGGGTGCATTAGTGCATGCAAGAGCAATTAATACACCGATCACATGTATCAATTAATATAATTTTTTTTTAGATTAATAAGTACTCTCAAGTTTATATTCTAAATATATAACTACGTTAAATATTCAAATGATGAAAAAGAACTTTACTAATTATAATAAATTTATTTGACTTACGTTGTGTTCAGTGTGAAAGTCAGGAGTGCAACCAGCGGTGGAGTATCTCGAGAGCGGAGGAAGCCATTGCCCCCCTCCAATTTTTTTTCCCACAATATATATATATATATATATATATATATATATATATATATATATATATATATATATATGGCACCCCCAATATACTATATTTTTCATACTTTCTAAACATGGATTAAATGAAATATTGATCAACTGAGCGCTTTTGATAAATAAATGAATATAAATCTTTTATTACGTGACTGTGTTACAAAAGTGAAAGTGAACATTGTCATATCTGTGCAAAAGTAACATATCTTTTTCGTAATTGTTTCATATCCTTAGAATTACTTTTTGAGAAGAAAATAAGAAAAAAATAAACAAGTTTTTATAATTAAGTTAAAATTAGTTTTGCATAAGTTAAAAATAATTTTTTAGACAAGCAATGAGAGAACTTTTCTAAATTAGCAATAAAAGAGCTTTTACATATTAGTTTGTGTAAAAATTCATCTTATTTTTTCTTTTTATTTTTTTTCCTAGGAGTGTCTCCAATAAAATATTTCATTTTAATATCTTAATCATTTTCTTGGTGGATCCCGCAATGTCATATGACTCTTAAGATCTCTTCCATTTTTTTACTCTAATGGTAGATATTATTTAGAGATCTTAAATTATTTTTTTAGATCCAATAAGAATTGAATGCAAATTAATTTTGTGGAGAGAGTAGAATTTTTTCTTTTGAGATGAATCTGGATAGTTCTTCTACACGAATTAGATCTTCACATGAAAATTCAATTATTAGATATGTTTTTACTTCTAAAGAACTTTATCAAAACAAACATTAATAAACACATGAAAGAGAGTAATAATTTTACAAGATTAGCTTTATCATCATTATTTTATTTTTAGTTTTTGTTGTTCATCATTAATGTTAGGTTTAATTAGTATTTTGGCCATCTAATTTATTTTTAAGTTCAATTTAGTCCTCATATTATTAAAAAGTTCAATTAGATTTGTATTTTTTTCAAAATGATTCAATTAAGTCATTTATGTTTATAAGTTTCAATTATGTCCCTTATTTTTTTAAAATTGGTTCAATTTAGTCCCATTTTAAATCAAATTTAGTCTTATTTTTTTAAATGTTTGAAACATATGGAAGAAAAATGTGACTAAATTAAACCTATTTTAAAAATAAATATAGGATTTAATTGAACATTTTAAAGTAAAGAGACCTAATTGAAATATTTTGAAGAATTAAAGGACCTAATTAAATATTTTAATAATAAGATGACTAAATTGAACCTAAAAATTAAATTAAAAGACTAAAATAGTAATTAAACAAGAATATTACAAGAAAAATGAGTAAAAACATTAATTAATATTACATTGAAAAACTAAAATAATTATTTCAAAACTTATATTTTATTGGTCCCCTCAAAATAATCAGTCAAGCTCCGTCACAGGTTGCAACAAAATAAGAGTAAAGCGGGATTTAAATGTTTGGCACGAGTGACAAAAGTTGTTGAAAATCAGAGGACAATAACATTTTAATTTCACTCCAAAAATGACATGAAATACAATGAAAATTTATAGGAATATCGTGACTACTTCATCTAATTTTAAAATTGTCTTTTATCTAGTGACATGAAGTAGATGAACTTGATTTTTTTGTTCCTTTCTAAGCTACCCCCATGCTATCCCTTCAAAATGACGTCGTTTTGAGAGTTGTGTTAATATTTTCACAATTAAATATTAACACAATTCCCAAAACGACAACGTTTTCAAAGAACAACACACTTAAAAAGGGATAACAAAAAAGTCAATTTTAAAATAGATTAGTGTAGTTTAACCAATATCAATGAAAACCAATTATGCATCTACCTTAGGGAATCAAAAATCAATTATGATGCATACATATTTGATTATGCTAAACATAATTGAATATCCTTCATTTCATAATCGAATATGATAACCCAATTTCTATGCCAAATTCATTTTCTTGCAAGGGCATATTTGATTATGCATTTTGAGATAATTAATTATGCACCTTCCTTTTTTTTTTTTTTTTTTATAACCGAAGACATATAGTCATAAAATAAAAAAAAATGATTTTGTTCTTTAAAAAAAAATGACAAACTACATGGGCAAAATTGAAATTGTAAAAATACTTAATTTTTTTATTAATTACCTAATAAATCACTTTAATTTAAATCTTTTTTTCCTTTTCATATTTCTTTAATTTTTATTGAATAATTTCACTTTTCACTCACTTTCCTTTCTTTTTCATTCATCACATTTTCATTTACTATCAACCGAACACAACACAATATTAATCATATTTGTTTCTTATCGAAAATACTTATTGCCATTTAAAAAAAAAATTAAACATCTATCAAATATTCTCTTAAACAATACCCCGCTTAACAATTTATGAAAAAGGAAAAATAAAACTTAAAATGAAATTATTCAAATTTTTGTGTCAGAGAAATTAAAGTATTTATACAAACAATAACAGAGTGTAACTATGTTAATTAACACGTGAAGAACAAGTCCAATCCAATAGGTAAGTAATCACACATTACGTCAGATTACTACACACACCGATCCAGTCAAAGTCTTATTTCATGACACGACACCTCCAAATTCTCACCCACTTTCCCTTCTCATGTTTAGTAGTATTACCGTTACATCTCATTCACATCAATGCATCAAGAAGTAGTGCTGATCCACCACTTTTCCTTCTCTTGAGATTCTCGTTACCCTTTTCACACTAAACACAGTAAACTCACTCATCACTTGAGAATTCAGATTCATTTCATTTCGCTGTCGTTTTGCTCACACCACGCCGTTTACCGAAATGACCCCTCCAACGACACCCAATGCCTCTCCAACGCACGACGCTCCCTTCTTCCAACCGGCGACGGTTGTTCCGCCACTCCGCTGCTAACTCCCCCGCCGCCGCCCTCATGTCGCCGGAATCCACCGCCACCGCCCTTAATCTCCGGCGGATCCTCGGCGCTGCACTCCTCTTCTTCCTCGTCTCTCTCTCGTGCGTGCTGCTATTCAGAAACGCCTATTACTCTGTCTTCGTTTCCTCCAATCCCTTGTCTCGTTTCACCACCGTTTTTCCGCCCAACGATTCCGCAGCGGTGAGTTCCGTTATCTCTCTATGTTTCTCTCTGTAGTTGTGTTATTTACGTTGGCGTGAGTTTTCTTGTTCTTGAAGCTTTTCATACTCGAATGTAACCGCGGTTCGGAAAGATTTGTATGTTTGTATATGATCAAGGTTTTAAACTGCGGTTGCGATTGCGGTGATGCGATCACAATTACGGTTGCGGAACCTCCAAAAACCTTGCTGTTGTGACCGAAATCGCGGTTCTTGAAAACCTTGGATGTGATTTTCCAAACTGGGAATGTTCCAATCGCGATGATTTTGAGAAAGATTTTAAAGATTGTAAATGATCACGGTGATTTCAGCCACAACTTCAAGGTTTGTGGAGTTTTGGAAACCGACACGGCCACATTTGTGACCGCATGGATCACATTTGTCTGCAATTTCCCATAATAGCGACGGAACTGTGACGGAGATCACAACTTAAAGCCTTTGTTTTGAGCTGAAAATGGTGTTGTTGAATTTGGCTGTTTGATCATTTATGTGTAAGTTGAGTGGTATTGAGAAGCTGTTTGAGGTTGGATTGGATGAACGAATATTGGTGAATTGGAACAATGGATTGTTGAACCATTTTTATATGAAGTTTTTAGTCTCACTAGTTCACAATGCATAGAGTGAATGAAATTCAGTGCCTGAGAAATGCTGTGGTTCTCTTCTCTCTGTTTGGATATTTACTTGAGAAAGATTGAGGTGATGATGAATGAGAAATGGTTAACCGAAGAGGGTGAATCCATGTTCTATTTCATTTTATTATTGCTATTTATTGATTTCTTTCATTTTCTTAGAATAGTTGAAGGTGGGGGATGGATGATAAAATTTGAAATACTATCAAATGTGCATGGTTAGGTAAATGGATATACCCGTTCTTGTTAAAAATATTTATCCTCTATTTGAAAATATGGTAACATTTTAAATATTTGAATGATTAATTTGGTAACTGGTTAAATCTTGAGGGACTAATTTGGCAACAAAATTAAAGACAGACTGCTGCTTTAGAAAAAATATTAGTTTCTTCCTTCGAATTTAGGAAGTCTGGACATTTTTAACTACATGTTTAACTATTTTTAGATTCATTAATTTCAAATGGTGAATTTCCAATATTGAGTACTTGTAGCATATGTTATGGTTGGTCTCTATGACAGAGTTGACTGATTGTCCCTTGCTAGCAGAAACAGAGCTTCCATTGTTAAGTTACTCTTTGGTCTTATGAATATAGAGAATTCAACCATGTTTGTGTCTAAACACTAAATCCTTTCTTGCTTAATTTTAGTTTCACAAGCATAGCATGCCTGAAAAGTACTACATTTACCTAGGCAGTCACATTCTTTGTTCTTTCTGAAATGATTCTTTTGCAGGTAACCAATGAATATTCACTTGAAAATATTCTGAGTGAGGCTGCTATGCAAGACAGAACTGTTATCTTGACAACATTAAATGAAGCATGGGCTGCACCAAATTCAATCATTGATCTATTCCTTGAGAGCTTTAGAATTGGAGATCATACACGCAGGCTCTTGAATCATTTAGTTATAATTGCTTTAGACCAGAAAGCATTTATACGCTGTCAGGCAATACACACCTATTGCTATTTGCTTGTCAGTGAAGCCACTGATTTTCATGAAGAGGCATACTTTATGACTCCTAGTTACTTGAAGATGATGTGGAGACGGATTGATTTCCTACGCTCTGTTCTAGAGATGGGGTACAATTTTGTGTTCACAGTAAGTATTTAAATTACTAACATTTTCATGTTTAATTGGACTGACTTGTGTAATCCTTGAGATCTTGTAAACATGGGAATACTCTCAAAATTTTTTAAGTTTGCAAGTCATTTAAATTTACCTAATTTTATATCCAGCTGGTTAGTATAAAATGTATCAGTAAACAGTGTCATTGCAGCCAAATTTGCAGCTTTGCATTTTTATTTTTATTTTCTTCTTTTGTTGTTTCTCTTTGTGCAGTAATTTCCTTTTCAAAAAATAGAACTTGTTTAGAGAGAGACTTAAATATAGAGATATCTAAATTAGATACTTGTGTCCTCTTCCAGGATGCTGATATCATGTGGTTTAGAGACCCATTTCCTCGGTTTCACAGGGACGCAGATTTCCAGATAGCATGTGATCATTTCACAGGCAGCTTTGATGATGTACAGAACAGACCCAATGGAGGGTTCAACTTTGTAAAGTCCAATAATAGGTCAATTGAGTTTTACAAATTCTGGTATTCTTCACGGGAAACCTATCCCGGATACCATGATCAGGATGTCCTCAATTTTATCAAGGTCGACCCTTTCATTACTGATCTAGGACTGAGGATGAAATTCTTGGATACAGCTAATTTTGGTGGGCTTTGTGAACCAAGTAGAGATTTAAATAAAGTTTGCACGATGCATGCAAATTGTTGCTATGGTATGGATAGCAAACTTCATGATCTTAGAATCATGCTTCAAGATTGGAAATATTATTTGACCTTATCTCCAAGTTTGAAGAGATTGTCAATTATTTCCTGGAGGGTTCCTCAGAATTGCAGGTTGACCATATATACCCTTCATTCAAATATCTTGTTCTTTTTTCTTTTGGTCCATTTTATTTACCCTTATTGATCTGCTTTTAGTCCTTTTCCTTTCATTAATTGGTTGTTTCTTTTCAGCCTCGATTCTCTTAAGCATGATCATGGTTCTCCAGAAAAGAGTGTTCAAGAGGGTTGAAGTTCTCATGGAATATGTTAACTTCTAAGACATTGACAGAGAAGTTCAGCTGAAATGCTGCTGAACCAAAGTTTTTTTTTCTTTAGTTAGGTCTGCTTCTGTAATCAACCAGAATGGTGCTAAAGTAAAGACAGCTCTGGCATATTCAAATTTGAAGAGAAAAATCAATTTTGCTAAACCAAGTACTGAAGAAGTACCTCTACACTCGAAGTTACATTTGTGCAACCTGAAAGATATAACATTCTGTTCTATGCATTGAATATTGTTTGTACTTTGCTCAATTTTGTGCAACATTATGTTGTATTAGGTTCTTTTTCCAGTGCTCAACTCTCCATCTTGTTTTCCCTCAAGCAATACAGAACACAGTAAATTTCAAACTCCAAGCAGTAGTATATACTGTAGGAATTAGGATTTATGCATGTATAAAACTTTTTTGACGGTTACGTTTGCAATCAAGTATGCATAAGGGATGTTCTTACGATTGGCCAATTTTATGAGTTCAACTAATTGGACCAAACTGATTAAAGGAAAATATCTTCTGCATCATTCTGTTTGCCAATTGAAGCATTCTTTAAAATTTTTTGTAACTTTTATTTCAAAAATACCTTTGTGTATAACAAAATGATTGAATCTCCAGAACACATTTTCAATAACTTATACAAATTAAATTCCAATAGTGATTTAAAAAACATTCTGAAGTTAACTTTCTGAAACATATTTAGAACACTTCTAGAAATTTAGTTAGAGGCGACACATTCAAAATATATTTCTGGAAGTTTAATTTGGAATATATTAAATACTCTTTTTGAAAAATTAATTTTGGAAATTGGAATACATTTGAGACACTCTTTTGGAGATTTAGTTTTGGAATGTATTGAATATTCTTATGAAAATTAGTTTTAGAATATATTCAAAGAATTTTACTAGAACACAGTAACGATGTAAAAGTTTTTGTTTTCACATTTCAAATCAATTATATATTGTCATGAACGATAAGAATGTCGAGTTTTAATATAATTATTTTAAGCGGTAAATATAATATAATTATTTTAAAAGTTATGGATAGAAAATTATTTCGAATTAGTTATCAGTATAAAAATATTTACATTAATAATACATCAAAATTAAATGCTACATACAAAATACTCTTTTAGGAATTTAGGCATTTGGTTTAGGAAATTATATTGCATTTTCAAGAACCAGAGAGGAATATTATAATTAAGAATGTTATTCCTGAATATACTTAAAAATAGATTTAATTAGATTTTAACATTCCTAAGATATATTTGCCTTTAAAAACATATTTTTTTAGATATTTTTAAAATTTAAAGTAAAAGTGAAAGCTATAATTGGATTTGAAAATAATTTTCCATATTTCCATGAAAAAATAACTTTTTCACTCCTCATCGTAGAAGAGTGCAGTTCCTCTACAGTAAAAAAAGTAATATTTAGAACAATAACGTATTTATTGATCATATGTTATCATACCGGATTCATTCTCTATAATATCCATTATTAAAATGTTGCATCAAACTCTGCACTTCCTGCAACAAATTATACGAGAACTAAAAGCCCTTATTTGCACCCAATCTATTTAGAAATGCTGCGTTTCCATCCCGAACACAATTTCTAATACCAAAACTGCCAAAATTAACCGCAAGCACAATACAATAAGAAAAGCTATAGTACTTGCCAAGTACCTCACGAAAATGTTGACTAATATTTATGATTTATCTTTGCGTACGTGTTGGATCATGATTTGCAGATCAAACATATCATGCAGAACCAACTTTCCTTCAACCATTCCGCATAGCATCACACCACTACCAAATTTACTTTTCCTTTCCATACTTCCATCTACCCAATACCACACGTAAGATTTTACAAACACAAATATAAATGACAGCAATCACAGATCTAGAAGTTTTAGTTGTGGGGGCAATACTCAGATAATTTAGTGGGAAAAATATTCATGTTATAAATTATTTTTTAAGTATATTTTAAATTATAGGGACAATTTATAACTATACATATACATTATATTAAAAAAAAATTAGTGGCGGCAGTCCCAAAAGACCCTAAAGTTGATCGGTCCCTGAATGACAGTATCACCACTCTGTGTTTTGTATCTTTGCTGTAAAAGAATACATCCACTCTTTCCCATGTCCCTAGCTAATTATGGACATAGAGAATGGATCTGGTTTGATAAGGTGTAGAGTTGAAGTCTTATATTGACTAATAAATAAGTTACTGCTCCAAATATTGCTCTCTTTTACTTCAGAGGATCTGCATTCATCATGGAAATGAAAATATAATAAGCACATGCTATTACCACACTACAAGGAAAATGATTTAAACCTACAGACAAAATCTATTACTAGAAGTTCAAAATTCGTAGGTAAATGTATAAAGGACTTTGTCCTACAGACGTTTTTTGTGTCAACTTTGAGGGAGTATACAGTGACAACTAATAATATGTCATTATAGACTTTACCTACCGATATATTTTTACTTACAATCAAATTTAACTATCACTATAGGTAGCACCTACTATTTCAAATGTGTAGGTAAAAAATATTAATTTATACCTATAATCTCTAACTGTAGGTAAAAGTCAATTTACTTGTACCTACGGTCTTCTGTAGGTAAATGTCATATAATAATAATAAAACTAATTCCTAATTACACTCTTTGTTGATTATAATTTTTAATTAAATATACATGAACTTATTATTATGCTGCACAAAGTTAGAGATTTGTTGCAACATGGCCTTTGAAAAGTTACAACAACCTGTTACATACAATTAAATTTTTGTTAGCCTGATTTGTGATTATTGTAACTAGATTGTGTGCTTTTTAACATATTGCAACCCTTGATCCATTGTCATTGTGAAATGATCTAGCATCAATAGTGCTATAGAAAATTTTCCAATTCACTTTGCCTTGTTTTTTAGTACCATGTGCATAGTCCTTCCTAAGTGTATATTTTTCACCACTAAAAAATATACATTTAACATCGCCAGGTTAACATCGGTTTCCGGAAAAACTGATGTTAACAAAAGCGCAGTGGCATACTTTTAATCAAGATTAGTTTATTAACATCGGTTTTATACAAAATCGATGTTAACATGTAACTGCTGATGTTAACACAAATGCGGTGGCGATGTCAACATCGGTTTTTTAAATAACCGATGTTAACATCCACTAGTTAACATCGGTTTTTTAAAACACCGATGTTGACATGAACTACTTAACATCGGTTTCGTTTAAAAAACTGATGTTGTCCCTTTCATAAGTACTAAAACCCCAAAAATCCATTTTCCCTCCACGCGTTCAGTAACCAAAACTCTTTCTCCATTTCTTCCTCATTGCTTAGGTTATTTGTCCTCCTGAAGCTGCCATTCCCGTTCGTGTTCGAGTTGGAGCTCGCACCAGTTCCCGTTTGAGTTGGTGTTCGAGTTCGAGTTCATGTTGGAGTTCGAGTTCGATTTCGCAGCAGTTCCCATTCGAGTTTGTGTTTGTCACTATCGTTATTTAGGTACGTGGGCAAACCTGCTTCTTTCTGTGCTTTCTGGTCATAAATCGTGTCGTGATTTCCCCCATTGTAGAGTGTGAGTGAGCACCCTGCTTCGCTTCGAGTGGCGTCTGTTTCTTCCTTTGTTTGAATGGTTTTTGTTGCAAGCTGCCTTTTTGATTTTTGCTACAAATTTTAAGCTAAAATAGAATCTTAATTGTTTGTCTTCGAGTTTGATTATTTCACCCTCCTGGGGATTCAATGCTTTTTGTGGCTGTGTTTACAGTGACCCTGGACCTCAGCTGCACTATGCCTTTGTGGGTTTGTGTTTACAGTGACCCTGGAGCTCACCTATCAGTGAAGTTTCCATCAAAGGTAAGTACCACATTGTCCCTGAAACATTTATTTTCGTTCCATGATAGAAAAATGGTTGAAACATTTATTTTTGTGCATGTGTTTGCCTTGTTGATTCATGTCCACACTTGAATTTAATCTCCATTATCCTTCTAACGGCTTCCGCCATGTCTAACCGCCACTGAGGGTTGCTTTCAGTGCAAGTAGTACCAATGTGGAGGAGTTACTCCTTCTCACCAAGCCAATTCCTAGAGCCTGCAATCTCAAGATCAAGCACTTCTGATTCCCTTCCCTCAGAGATTGCAGTTTCCACCCATTGCACCACATCAGCCCCACCCTTTCCATTGCTAAGATACTGAGAAGGGAACCTCCCTGTCAGTATCTCAATTATGACAACACCAAGACAGTAAATAGTGCAACTGCGCGAAACCTGGCCTTGTTGTGCTGCCTCTGGTGCCTTGTAAGCGAATAGTGTTTGTGCAATGGTTGAAGGGTTAACCATGTGGCTGAACCCGTAATCTACAAGTATTGGTTCATTGTCTAGTCCAAGGAGAACATTGCTGGACTTGAGATACTCGTGTGGAAGATCCGAGGAACCAAGTACTGTGTAAAGATAATGCATTCCTTGCACGATTCCTCGTACAATATTCAAACGAGCAGGCCAATGTAGCTCAACATGAGATGCTCCCCTATCACCTGCAAAAAATATAGAGAAATTCTATGATGCTTTCGGAAATGTAAAAGAGTTTTAGTACTGTCATTTAGAGTTTTAATATAGAGAAATTCTATGATGCTCCCTTATCACCATAGCAAATCGGTTCTTGTGTTTGACAAGAGCTTATTTAACAAATGTCAATTAAGTCGTGTATCTAATTGAAGCATCTTACCATATTTGAAAAGGACAAAACTTAGATACAGTTCTTTGAGTATTTTGTGTTGTTCTCTTATCAGAATTAAAGTTTCTTTCCTAATAAGTGATCTATGTTGATGTTTAATACAAACCTTTATTATGCAGACTCCAGATACACACACCCTTATGACACACACACACACACACACAAACCGTAATCACACACACACACACCCTCATTACACAGACACACACACACCCTGATGAGACACACACACACAGACAAACCCTAATCACAAACACACACACACACACCCTCATTACACACACACACACACACACACCCTGATGAGACACACACACACACA
>NC_038243.2:19718359-19730120 GCF_000004515.6 Glycine max
ACCCCCTTATGACACACACACAAACCCTAATCACACACACACACACACACACACACACACACACACACACACTGACACAAACCCTAATCAAACACACACACACACACAAACCCTAATCACACGCACACGCACACCCTCATGACACACACACACTTAGTCAACCTCACTTCCGACCTAGTCAACCTCCCTTAGCTTTCTTGTATGTCATGAAAGTAATATGCTATAGAAACAACTGTTGATGTCGATATTTGTCTGTAATCGTAATTTAGATTTTGTATGTTCTTGTACGTCATCAATGCTATTTGCTATATACACAACTGTTGTTCATGGTGAGTGAACCTTAGATTCCTGTTTGAGACTGAATGCAATGATTCTTGCGGACAGTTTGCATTAGTCATTGTATTTAGTCTTGAATTGTCTGTTTGGACAGTTTGGGGAGACTGATATTTTTATGTTAGATTCATTCGTTAAGGTTATTATTATTTTCATTAATTTGATGAAATTTCGGTACAATGCATTTCAAGTTGTTCTCTAAGTGCATACTTGATAATCGGGAAATTAATTTCATCGATGTCATGTCGTGTACTTGGAGACCAATGCAAAATGCTACCGAAATTTAGTCAAATTTTTGAAAATAATGCTAACCCTGATGTTTGAAGCTAACATAAAAGACAGTCTTCCTAAATGGGATAGGGCCACACCTGTAAATAAAAAGTGAGATTTTCATGCATGGAATTACTTAGATGGATCGAAGTTGGATGAATCAAAGTCGCATGAGCCTAGAATATGAGGATGGCGTCGAGCAGTTCTTGCAATTTGCTTTAGAAAGAGGTCGACCGAATGAAGAAGGAAAATATTATTGTCCTTGCATCAACTGTTTGAACGGAAGACGCCAGCTACTGGACGACATATGGGAGCATCTATTGTGTGACGGGATTAAGAAGAATTACATGACGTGGATATGGCATGGTGAAGAGACAGACATATAGAATGGGTCCCAATCTAAACCGTTTGATGTAGAAATGGGAGATCACTTGGAAGACATGATTCGTGACCTTGGACAAGAGTCTTTTCAGCAAGCACACGCCCCTGTGTGTGAAGCATTGCAGAGTGATTTAAAGAAGCCTTTGTATATGGGGTGCAAGAATTCCTTAACCCTATTGTCTGTGGTGTTAAGTCTGGTGAATGTGAAGGACAGGTATGGGTAGAGTGACAAAAGTTTCACCTCACTACTTGAGGTAGTTCACAATCTGCTTCCAGAGGACAACACGTTGCCTAAAACTTACTATAAGGCGAAAAAGATACTGTGTCCAATGGGTATGGAGTATCAGAAGATTCATGCTTGTCCCAATGATTGCATATTGTACAGGCATGAATTCCAAGAAATGTCCAAATGCCCTATCTGTGGGACTTCACGGTACAAAGTGAAGATGAAGAGGAAAGCAGTTCTGATGAAAACTCAAACAAGGGCCCTGCAACGAAGGTTTTGTGGTATCTTCCAATCATTCCAAGGTTTAAGCGTCTGTTTGCTATCGAGGACGACGCAAAAGACCTTACATGGCATGCAAATGGAATGATTTCGGCTGATTGCTTGCAGTGGAAGAAGATGAATGGTTTGTATCTATATTTCGGGAAAGAGTCAAGAAATCTTAGACTTGGAATAGCCAGTGATGGAATGATGCATGAAGCGAAAATACATGATGTTGTCTATGATGATATCGGGCCTAAGACAGCCAAGAAATGACATTGATGTTTATTTAAGTCTGTTGGTTGAAGACCTAAGAAAGTTGTGGGACAACGGGATTTTAGTGTTTGATGCATTTCGCAAGGAGACGTTTCAAATGCGTGCAATGCTTTTTTGTACCATTAATGACTTTCCAGCATATCGGAATCTCAGCGGTTACAGTGTTAAGGGTCATCTTGCATGCCCCATCTGTGAAGAAAACACAAGCTACATACAATTAAAACATGGAAGAAAAACAATCTATAGTAGGCATCGCCATTTTCTAACACCCAATCATCCTTACAGACGACTGAAAAAAGCTTTTAATGGAACTCAAGAACACGATATTGCGCCGATACCATTGACTAGTGAGCAGGTATACCAGCGGGTTCAACACCTGAATACTGTATTTGGAAAGACCCAAAAGAAGGATAAAAGTAAGACTTGCATATGGAAGAAGAGGTCCATTTTCTTTGATCTTCCATACTAGTCTGATCTAGACGTTAGACATTGTATTGATGTTATGCATGTCGAGAAAAATGTATGTGATAGTGTGATTGGGACGCTCTTTAACATTCAGGGCAAGACGAAGGATGGCTTGAATACCCGTCAAGATCTAGTTGAGATGGGGATATGATCACAGTTGCATCCAGGTCTGATGGGAAGAAAATTTACTTGCCCCCAGCTTGTCATACTTTGTCCAAAAAGGAAAAGATAAGTTTTTGTCAGTGTCTTCGTCGGGTGAAGGTTCCACAAGGATACTCTTCAAATATTAAGAGCCTTGTGCAGTTGAAGGAGCTTAAGTTTGTAGGGTTAAAGTCTCACGATTGTCATGTGTTGATGCAACAATTGTTAGCCGTGGCTATACGTGACATCTTGCCAAACAAAGTCAGGTTAGCCATAACTCGTCTGTGCTTTTTCTTCCATGCCATATGTAGCAAAGACGTTGATCCTGTCAAGTTTGATGAGCTAGAAAATGAGGTTGCAATTATACTGTGCTAGTTGGAGATGTATTTTCCCCCTGCCTTCTTCGACATCATGATTCACTTGATTGTGCATCTCGTCATAGAAATCAAATGTTGTGGTCCTGTTTATTTGCGATGGATGTACCCAGTTGAGCGATACATGAAGATCTTAAAAGGGTATACGAAGAATGTATATCATCCAGAAGCATCTATTGTTGAGAGGTACATTGCAGAAGAAGCCATTGAATTTTGTTCAGAATACATTGAGAAGTCTAAACCTGTTGGCCTTCCTGAGTCTCGGCATGATGACAAAGTGGGTGGTAAGGGTTCAAGAGGACTGCATGTGATCACTCCAAGTCTAGAAGATTTGTTACAAGCTCACTTGTATGTGTTGAACAACAGTAATGAAGTTTTGCCATACATACTTAAGCATGAAGCTTTAGTCAAACAGAATAATCCAAAAATGTCAAAGAATTGGGTGTTGAAAAAACATAACAAGACTTTCTGTGATTGGTTTAAAGATACAATCTTTGCAGATGAAAATGCTTAAGAAACATTAAGAAAGCTAGCAGATGGGCCTAAAAGAAATGTTATAACTTGGCAAGTATACGACATAAACAAGTATTCGTTTTACACAAAAGCACAAGACGACAAAAGTACAATGCAGAACAGTGGGGTCACCCTAAGGGCTGAATCTCAACACTTCGCAAGTGTGCATGACGCCAATCCCTGTGTAGCTTCCATTCCTTACTTTGGGTTCATGGATGAAATTTGGGAACTTAACTATGTGAAATTTACTGTTTGTGTTTTCAAATGTAAATGGGTTGATAGCAACACCAGTGTGCGCTCCATGATATAGGACATTAACTTGAATTGGACTAATGCTGCAATGATTACAATGTTTGAAAATTTTCACATTATGTTACATAACCTACTAAACATATTTTTGAGATTGATTAATATTTAATCCACATTTATATTTGATGATTGGTTTTTGTGATTGGTTTACTAATTGCATTATTGAAAACATGCATATATTTGATGAAAGCTTTGAAAATGGAACTTATGCCATTTCTTATTTTTGTATGCAGTGTATCTCATTAATTGTTTTATGGAGAAACAGAGCTCACCTAAGCAAGTAAGTGACAACTACACTTTTTTCTGATTGTATTCAGTGTATACATCTTTCTTTGTGTGTGTGTGTGTATTTTTTATTATTTTAGATAAAAAATAAAATACTGCAAGCAAACAAAATTAACTTCATAGTTTCAAACTTTCAATATCACAAAATTAACTCTTCATTTCCATGATCCATCTTAGATGAGTCCATGCAACTCCAATTAAGACCATAGGTTCTAACTTCTATTTTCTAAACCTGAACAAATGTGTACAATTTTTCCCATACATGTGCTATTGCAGCCTACATACCAAAAATATACACAATTAGCTATGACCCAATTACTACAAAAAAGTCTGCAAGTTTTTTAATATATGAATAGCACTATCCAAAAATATATACCAAGTCTTCTTTTTTTGTGTGAGAATCAAAACATAAGGATTGTTGCATGGATAAGGAGAATTGATCGAGGCCGTACCCAAATCAAATAAACATGAAAATGCAGTAACTAGGAAGTGATCCTAGGTCGTTTCCCAACGAGCAATGATAAACCAAATGTTCATAATATACTTGCAGTAACAGTAACAATTGGGGGGGTTTGTTTGTTTTGTGATTTAAGGAGCAGAACAAGTAAACTGGAATACGAAACTAATAATATTAAAAATGGGTTGTTTCCTCTGATTCATAAGCCATTCTCTTATCCTGGGTTATGGAGAATTTGTCCCTAACAGTTAACCACTTAATCCAACCCTATTTCAATTTACTAAGCGAAAATCAACTTAGGGTTGTCAATACGTGATTAGGCACCACATACACCAGTTAGCCCTTCGTCCATTAAGCATGAATGCAAGTTAGGCTCAAAGGCAATTAATCGAACACGAAGCGTGCACTGATTAATGTTCACGGATTTGGGTTAACTGGTGAAGGGAAAACTGCCAGGGAACCACATTATAAACGAAACCTCAAAGAGAGTTGGGCTTCATCCTCAAAAGGAAACAACACCAGAATATTTAGCCTTCCATAGATTCAAACAGAAAACGTAAATGAAACATGAAGCAGAAACGTAAATAAACAAAAACGTAAATGAGACAGAAATGAAAATGAAAACAGAAATGTAAATGAAAGTAGGAGAAGAAACAAGAACGAAATTGTAATTAGAAGCAGGAAATGGAAAATTGCATTACGTGAACAGTAGCATCCAAGCAGAAAAACGTGAAACCCTAAACAAAGCTCTGAATAATGAATGGCATAACAGAATAGCCTTGCACGAATCCCAAGGCTGCTATTTAAAAAGAGTCACTCAAAGTCACTGGGCCCTATTACAATACTTTGACCCAAAACGAAATAAACACTGAACCACATAAAATACAATTGCGAAATTTCCTAATTAGAAATTAACTAGGGTAAGCGCTGCTTTATTTGCTCTCTTCAAGTCCACAACCAAAATCCGGATTAAGCCCAATGGTTCATTAATTCCTAAAATTAGATTAAAAACATCAAATTAGCTAAATGAGCCCAAATAATAAAACTGCCTAATTAATTGACAATTAAGACCAATCAGTAATTAAAATGGTGCAAAAAGGGTTTAGAAAATAGAAGAAAATGATGGCACATCAAGAATCAAAACATATAGAATCAAAACTTATTTGTGTACCTGATGAAATTATAGGCCCAAGTACCAGCCGCAGCTCCAAGAGTTGGTGACACCAAATATATCCATATTCCTTTGTACTCATTTTTTTAATTTTTCAATTAAGTTCTTAATAATAAATTTTATAAATAATTCTTAAATTTTTTTACCAAAATCACCAAATGACATATTGATGATTCATGATTGTAAACATACATTGACTTACTCTAATAAGTCGTAGGCCAGCAAGAACCTATTTAATCATTTTTACAAGTATGCAAAGCAGTGAGAGCACGTTAAAAGCTTATATAACCTATTATGACCAACTTAAAAATCTAATAAAATTTCAAGAAGCTACAGACCATAGGTTCTCTCATTATTTTGTTACTCACTTGAGTAATGTTTTTGAAATATACTTGTGATGAAATATCCTCAATTAAGTAATTTCTCGACCTTGATATAACTATATCTCTCTCTGCCTTAATTAGAACAAGCAATTACACCACCAACAACAGAAAACAACTCTTATGAACAAATTAAAAAAAAAATAAACAACTAATAGAATTACAAGTTTGATTTTTCATTTATTTCAAGATAAAGAAACATCAAATTTAGTATTATCTGAACTTTCTAAAAGGAGTAAGAGTTTGAAAATTTCAACCTTCGCAACTTGACTCAACTTGCTCAAACTTGACTTCTCTGTTTGGGTTCAAACTTGCTTCAACTTGACCAGATTTTACCTCTACCAAGAACTTTGCATCATCACCAAACACTTGACTCCTCTGCTCAAATTCTTCAGCCAACCGACTTATAACACTCAAAGTAGCACTCATTAATCTTGCCCCATTGCTTTCTTGGCGTTGGTGATTGGTTCCTACATCCCAGCTGAAATCCCTGTCATCACTTGCATTAATAGAAGCATTTGAATTTCTTTCAGAATCATCCATAGCAAGGCTCTTCTTGGCAATAGAGAGGCTAGACTGTACATACCTCATTTGTTTTTGCCATACTTCTTCCATGGATTTCATCTTTAATTCATATTAAGACCATCTGTTCTCATATTGTTGAAGGCGTTGGTGATAATTTTTTAAAACAAATTTTGGTTCCTCAATCCTTTATGAGATTTAAATATTCGAATAAAAAAATTTAGTAACATTTATCCTTGCATTTCAAGAACACAATTCTTACATGATTGTATGACAACTGCAACACCATTAATACTTTTCATTCTGTTCCTTGCAAGTACTGTTTTCATCCGCTTTTGTATAATAACAGCAGCCCTATGTCTCTGAAGCAAAGCTACATATTCCTTTCTGCTTTTCTCTCCTCTAATAACTACATAAACGGGTAAAAAATAGTCAGCCAAAACAATTGTCACCTTCGCAACACTTAAAGGCAGTTAGAGTTTGAAAATTTCAACAACAACTGTTTCAAATTTAGAGTAAAATTAGTTTAATTCTAATATGAATAAAGGGCATGGAGGAATATACTTACCTTAATTACTTGCAACCTCCACAGATCATCTACCACCACCCAACATAAACCAACCTCTCTTAATTGCCAATGGTTTCATTAGGAATACTTCAGAGATTTAAAATAGATCTTTGAATGGCATTGAAGGTCAAGGACCAAGAATTACCTTGAGATATTAATTATGGATGTGTGTGTATTGTAGAAACTGATGTTGGAAGTGCATTAACTGTTGTTAACCAAAATTGATGTTGTTCACATGGTTTAATGAAACATGTTGGGACAAGGAAGGGACAAAGGAGAACACACATCTTTTAGAAGAAATTGAAAAGGTTAGGTGATCGCAACCTTTTATGTTTTTTTAACTGCAAAATTAGATCTTATGCTATGTATGTGATGAAGTCTGCATATGCTTGCTGCATTCGTATCACCATAGAGTGGTGGCAGTGAAGTGCCTTAAGAATGTCACAAGTGGAGATGCTGAGTTTTGGGAAGAAGTCACAATCATTGCCAGAATGCACCACCTTAATATGAAACTGAATTTGAGTTAGGGATTAGGATATTTTTTATGATAATGAGTGCAATATTTATATACAGTGAGCAAGAATCTATCCCTTAAGTTTAGGGATTAGGATCAACCTATCTATGTATGGAAAAGGCTAGAAAACAAATCACCCTAATTATGTGGTACACAGAGACACACACACACACACACACCTACAATAATAAAGCATAAGCACCCCCGAACCCCACAATTCCAAATTAGTTACATAAACAACTGTTGATGTTGATATTTTTCTATAATTGAAATTTACATTTTGTATGTTGTTGTATAAAGGATCATGGCTTCTCCACCTGCCTCGCCTCCTCCTCCTCCTTCTCCTCCTCCTCCGCCTCCTCATTCTGACGTATCGCCTTTGCCGTTTGACGAGAAGCAGACAGCAAAGCCTTACGTCTAAGATCGTTGTCTACTAGACCACCTGGTGCTGAGAGACCAGTGGTCCACGTTGATCCTGCTACTGGCAAGGCTGGCGGTCCCCATAGGAAGAAATTAAGAACATATTTGGGGATTGCGGCACGTGATAAGGTGGGCGTCACCTGTGAGAACTGGAAGAAGGTCCCTACTACTCAGAAGGACTTGATTTGGGAGGATATTTAGGTATTTTTCTTTTCTTAATTAATTATTGTTTAATTACTAGCCAAAAAATACATTATTGTAACAAATAAACCTTATTTGATGTTGTCAGGCAGAATTTGAAATCCCAGAGGCTTCTGACAGTAGGACGAAAAGGAAGTTACTTTAGACTGTCGGCGAGAGATGGAGGCAGTTTAAATCAGACCTCACGAGGAAATGGGCCCTTGCAGCCAATCAGGATGGTGTGGACGACATTGTTTGTGAAAAATACGGCATAAGCAAGGAAAAATGGGCCCAGTTTTGCCAGACTCGCAGAGACCTTTCTTTGGAGGTATGTACCTTGCCATTTAAGTTATTTTTCAACAAACATTAACTTGTTATACTTCATTCTAGCAATTTGAAAGATTATTGTTTTTTTTTTGCATGATGTGCGGAAAAAGGCGCAGGCCATCCAGAAACAGAACACTGCTCCCCACGTTTTGTCTCGTGGGGGTTATGAATATTTGGAGCAGAATGTCCTGGCTGAGAAGACCAAGAAAAAGTTGGAGGAAACTGCACAGTCAGGAAGCGTTGATGGCGTCATCGACCCTCCATCCCCTGTTAGACGCCACGTGAAGTGGAAGATGGCCTGCACCAAGAAAACAGGGGAGATAATGACTGAGGCTGCAAAGGAAATCGCTAAGAAGATCATAAGTCATTTTCAACTAACCATTACAATTATATTTCAATATTTTGTGAATGCCATGTACAACTGTGTGTTTTCTGTGCAGGATTCTTTTGAGGAGCAGGCGACACAGGGATCCTTCATCCCCCATGGACGTCAGGATGTTCTCACCGCTGCTATTGGACGTCTAGAGCACCCTGGGCGTGTCCCTGCTGCTGGAGCCGGTGTCACCATCAAGCAATACTTCGGATCGGCTCCACGAACGTCTCGCAGCTCTTCCTCCCTGCCTCCTGAAGAATTGCAGCAGCTGACCTAGCAAATTAGGGACCAGCTAGAGGAGTCGATCATAGAAAAAGTGACTCGGCAGCTCATGACATTGTTGAGCTAGATGCAGTCCTAGATTCAGTCCCAGATGCAACCTTAGGGACTTGCACTGCCTCCTGAGCCTTTGGTTGGTCCCTCAGGTCCTCAAGTAAGCACAAAGGGGAGTTGTGTTGATCCCTCAGGAAACGATCTTGAGACGGGTGACTCAGATAGGTGCGGCTTGTACATCGAAGCAGATCCTGACCGCCTGGTTGCCCTGGGGAGAGTTTATGAGGAATCCACTGTTGTTCATAACACTCCTTTGTTGCCTGGTCAAGTAAAGGTGGGTGTGGAGGAGGTTAAAGATGTAGATGCTCCAGTTCCTGTACCCACTGATGAGGTTTCCTTAGTGGGGCAGGCAATTGATACCTTCCTTGCTTGACCGACACATCTGGTCAAGTCTTTATCACAGCAGGTACTTTACTCTTATTATATTTTTATTCTTTTTGAATTAATTCATTCAACGCGGCTCAAATTAGGTCATTTAACTTTGTTTCATGAACAGGCAGCTGTGTCTCCGGCAAAACCACCTCCAAAGCTGGATCCGGAGGTCGATGATTCGCTTTATCTGATGACATTGACCATCCCAGAGCTTTTCTTGAGGCCTTACCAGGTTACATGGGATGCCACCGTGTTCGGGGTCTTTAATCCAGACTTCCCGCTCTACATAAAGCACGAAGACCTCTCTGAAATCACACACGGTGGTCAATGTCTCAGCATATCAGTGTTACAGTTGTGGATTCTGTAAGTCATTTTAGATTACTTTTAATTACCTAACTTATTGCTTTCAATTCATAAATATTTAACTTTGACTTAACATAAACATGCATCTGACTGAAACAAGTATGCAAGCATGGAATTCTGATATCTATGGATTCCTCGAGCCACGGTCCATTTAGAGATCTGGGAAATCACAGTTTGAGACTGAAAGTTACATAAAGAGTTGGATGCAGAGTTCAAAACGCAATGTCTATCTTGGAGCCTACTTGAATGTGTAAGTCACACAAAATAACTGAATTTAATTAATGTTTATTGATATACTAACCCATATTCATCCCCACTGCAGCGGACACTGGCAGATGGTGGTCATTGTGCCTAAAGAACACCTAGTTGTTTGGTTTTGTTCATTGCATAATAGGCCAGACAACTACCTTAAGGGAATAATTAACAGGTCAGTGTTCTTTTCAATGCATTTGCATTCAAATACCTCAACAACACCACTTTTTAATTGTTACTCACCTGGAACAGTGCTTTAAAAGCGCTTGATGATGCTCCACAGCCTAAATCAAAGGCTCCTGCTAGGTAGATTATCGTCAAGGTACGTCATTTACATATATAAAACTTCCACTTATATATACTTCTTATCTGTATGTACACAAATTGTTTGATTAATATCCAAATTTCATTATGTATTTAGTGTAATAGACAAAAAGGAAGTATTGAGTGCGGCTAATATGTCATGCACTAGATGTCCACCATCATTTTAGGAAGTTTTAGGAATAACTGGGACGCGGTACATTTATTTCAAACAAATTCGATTTTTTTATAATTTGTATTACATTATTAACTTATTATCATTTATTTTATCTTGCAGTATTTTAACGATGCTAGACCATTGGAGCCAAAGAGATTAAAGGCGCTGTGGATCCAGTGGGCATAGTATTATCTCCGAGTTAGACATCAGAGCTAGGATTTAGGGACATTAAGTTTAACTTAGTTTACTTTGGTTTAACATTTTTGACATTTCCTATGTAATTTGAACATTGAATTCATTTGTTGATAGTTGTTTATGATAAATCAGTTATTCAATGTTTATTGTGTGATTAAAACTGCTTGAAAGCAGAATAAAATGTTTGTTTGGTGTGAATTGGGTCTGAAATTGCATTTTACAGGTACAATTTTGGGTTTATTGTAAAAACAGAAAGTTTATATAAAAAAACTTGAAAACAACATCGGTTATTAACAAAAATCAATGTTAATAAAGCAAACAACATCGATTATTTACAAAAACCGATGTCAACATGCACCTTAACATTGGTTATTTATAAATAACCGATGTTAATATACAAAGGTTAACATCAGTTATTTACAAATAACTGATGTTACATGTGTACATTTGTCATACCCTAATTTCGTCCGGGGATTATTATTTGACGACATGCAACCTTTGATTGGCCGTTTCAAGGTACTTGGCACCCTTTGTTGCACAATATGTAAGTCTCGAGACGCGCCGGAAGTCAAAAGGAAGCAGGGTTATGCGATCCGTGAAATTCCGTAATGTGGCGGAAACCAAAAGGAGGTGTTGTTGCGCAATCCGTGAGTTTCTGTAACTTCTTCGAAAGCTAAAAAAGAGTAAATACATGATCTGTAAGGATTCGTAACCTCACGGAAAGAAAATAAGTATCGTTACGGAATTCGTAAAGTTTCGTAACATTACGGAAAAAGAATTCCCAAAAAAATAGAAGGGGGTGCATTTAGTAAAAAGGGGGGTACAAATAGCAATCAGGTCTACTTGGGCCTTCCAGATTCTTCCTCGAGAAGGCTGTTGCTTCTGGAGGAAGCAACCTTGCTCGCCTGGGCGAGCTGAGCTCGCCTGGGCGAACTGGGTGGCAAGCTCCTCCCCTATTTTGCTATAAATAGGGGGAAGAGTGAAGAGGGAAGGGGTTCAGCCTTCTCGGTACTTCTTATTCTCTC